>NC_136057.1:32037676-32243880 GCF_964261635.1 Lissotriton helveticus | reverse complement strand
ATCCTGATGCCCAAAGCTCTCCACACAAAGTACTGTGGCTGGAGAGCAGCCTGACAAGGATACTTAAAAGGAGAACAACTTCAAACCCAGTGCTTAATTTGTGCCAGTGGTTTCCAGTGCATGTGAAGAAGTACATCTCAAATGTAGGATGGTTAAAATGTTTCTTTATTCTTATCACAAGAAGAAAAGGATCTCATCCACAGGAGACACAGGCTGGCAGTAACTGACACAGTCCTGGCCTCAATTGGAATCATAACATAACTACATCATGACATTCTAAGAATAACATTCTATAATCAGCAAGTCAGACACACATAACATATTGAAGGATACCACACACCTTCCCCTGAAATATAAAAATTGCTATTTTAAAACATAGTCACTAAGAGCTGCAGGAGTACGGACTAGACGTGTACTTTTCCTGACAGGAACATCAGACTCGACATGAGTCTTTTTATTAATTAAATTGCTATTTGTTAAAGTTTTTCCATCAGAAATATCACTACTGTTCGACCCCTTGTCTTTCAAAGCAGAACCTGAAAATGAAGCAACACGATTCAAATTCCAAATCCTTCCATCATTTAGCTTAACAGCATTACGAAAGAGTTTTGTGACATAAAAAGGAGGAGAGTACTTTGGCCCTGAAGATCTAAGTGGAAGACGTATCTTCACCCGATCCCCAACACACACTTTGGAATGAGCAACTGCATGCCTGGTATCAAAGTTCTTCTTCCTCAGCTCAGATTTCATCTCCTGTTTCAATGAACTTAGGCCCCTGTTGTGATTCACCGTTTCCACCCCTAATTTTCTCATCCAAGTTTGAAATATTGAAGTGTTTGGTGTGCGACCTCGGAAAAGCTCAAAAGGAATCTCACCCGTGGTAGAATGTGGTGTAACTCTATACACCATAACTCTTTCCATTAGGTTATTTTTCCAATCTGAGCCCTGATCTTTAGAAATCTGAATGGATTCCTTAAGTACTCGGTTGAACCTCTCCACCATTCCGTTACTTTCCGGATGGTAAAGAGAACAATGCTTATGTTTAGAACCTTTATTCGCCAGGAAATCTTCCATCTCCTTTGATACCAGTTGTACACCATTATCTGTAAGGATTGTTTCAGGGAACCCTTCCCTAGCAAAATTATCTCGTAAAAATTTGACATCTTTGGTCTCAATGTTTTGGGTGATTTTTATCTCTGGCCAACATGAGAACATATCAATCATGACTAACACGTACCGTTGACTAATCCCAGAAGAAATCGGACCCAGAATGTCTAAGGCTACATCCTGCCAACACCGTACCGGCATCTCCCTAATGACCATTGGTTGCGTCCTAGTCTTACATACTTTATCAGAAGAGTTACATTTGACACAATCACGAATCATTCGTTCTACAAAAATATCTATACCTGGCCACCAGAAATGTAACCGTATTCTCTCCTTAGTTTTGGATATGCCTTGGTGTCCCTGGTGAGCTAAATGAAGAATTTTTTCCCTTATCAGAGAAGGTGGGATAAGTCTAGTGCCTCTCCACAACAATCCATCCTTTAAAGATAATTCGTCCCTAACATTCCAGTACCTCTTGGCAGTAACGCTCATATTCTTAAAACATGGCCACCCTTTACTTATCAAATCACAAACTTCCTGTAATTCAGAGTCTGTACACATGGCGTCTCTCCAATCATTCTCCTGAACAATTCCTTCAACAATCTCACACACCTTGAACTCATCTACTTCCCATGAATCTTCAGAAGATAAAGAAGTTTGATCATTCTGTTCCACAACTAATCTAGATAAACAATCAGCAACTTTGTTATTCACTCCTGGTAAATATCTCACATCAAATTCAAAATCCTGTAGTGCAATAACCCGTTTACAAATACGTGAAGAAATGGCATCTAAACCTTTTTTATAAAAGATTTCCTTCAATGGTTTATGATCAGTGTGAACCACAAACGAATTACCCCAGAGAAACTTTTTCAATTTCCTAATTGCCCAATAAATACAAAGAGCTTCTTTTTCGATCACAGAATATGATAACTCAGGGCCAACTAAAGATCTAGACAGAAACAAGATAGTGATCTCTTTTCCATCCCTCATTTGTTTGAGTACAGCTCCTAAGCCTCGGGAACTAGCATCTGTGACCAAAATTGAATCATTACTTACATCAAAACTCTGTAAAGAAGGAGCTAGACTTAAATCTTGTTTGACAAGTTCATACTCCTTTTGACACACCTGAGACCAAGAAAACTTTGGTCCTTTTTTTAACAAATCTCTCATGTTAGATGTCTTGTTTGCAAAATGAGGCACAAACTTGTTATAATATTCCGCCATGCCTAGAAAGGTAATCAATTCCTCCCTAGACTTTGGCGTAGGCAAACTGTGTATAGTTTTCACTAACTTGTCCTTAGGTTTTACACCATCAGGAGTCAAACAGTGACCTAAATAGTCAATCTCAGTCAAGTTAAATCTACACTTATTTTCCCTTAAAGTCAATCCTCTGTCCTCAAAACGTTCCAGAACAGATCTAACTCTAAGATCATGTTCACTTTGTGATGAACCAAAAACAAGTACATCATCCTGATAAATTTTAACGCCAGTAATACCCTTCAATACATTCTCCATTACTCTCTGAAAAACAGAGGCTGCAGAGACTAAGGCAAAAGGTAAGCGAGTAAACTTATAAGTGCCAAAGGGTGTGATAAAGGATGTGAGACCCATGGATATGTCATCAATCCTGACTTGGTGGTATGCAGCCCTATGGTCCAGTGTGGAGAACATGCAGGCATCCCCAAGTTGAGTTAACATGGTATTAATATTGGGAAGAGGGTATCTATCCGCTACAACCTCTCTATTAAGACCTCTAAGGTCAACACAAAAACGAATCTCGCCTGAGGGTTTGCGCGCTAAGACAACAGGCGAAACCCACTCACTTGATTTAGATTTCACATTCCATCACTCAAGAGTTTCTCCAATTCCTGCCGCATAGGCTCCTGCATAGCTAAAGGAACGCTACGCACTTTACATGCCACAGGAACTGCATTTGTCTTTAAGGTAATATTATGAACATAATCAGAAAGACAACCTAGTTTGTCACTAAAGACATTTTTTAATTGTCCTCGCCAGTCAGGATAAGACACCTCATTTGTATTTAGATGAGTGACCTTTTTTACACTTACCACATTACAGCCAGTAGCGCATGGGGACACATCATTTAAGACATCATCATCCCTCCCAGAGTGAGATATTATGTCTCTTACAACAATGCAGGGGTTGTCACCAGGAACTAAAGCGACATGTAAGTCCGCCTGATGGAACCAACTTAGAATGCTGTCCCCCCTGCAGGAGATGTAAATTTTCCCCGCAGTAAGTCATCCCTTGTAATCAATTTGACCATTGAAATAACCTACGAGTTTAATAGGTTTTCTCCCATAGGCCCGTGGTCTTATATCAGGTTTAAAAACTTTTACCTTTCCAAAAAGTTTCTTTTCAAAGAAAACTTCGGGTATTAAAGTGATTTTTGCCCCAGAGTCAAATAAAATTTTGACTTCACAATTATCAATGCGTACAACATCAACAGCACCTTTACACTTTTTCCCATCAGATAAGGAAATTTCACGACAAGGTACGTCGTCTGAATCAGAATTAGAGTCTTCATCAAATAATGAAATTTCACCACAATGTAACTCATCTGAATCAGAATCAGAGTCTTCATCAATTATCACTTCTTTCACTTGGTTTTTTTCTTCCATTTGTTTGAGACTTGCAAGCCTTCGAGTAATGCCCAACCTTACCGCAATTGTTACATTTAGAAGATAAAGCAGGGCAGGACTTATCATTGGCCAGATGATCAGAGGCATTACAACGAAAGCACTTTAGCTTAGAACTAGTGGAGGATCTGTAAAATTTAGAAGACGAAGGAGTGGATTTGGTCATTTTCTTAATGGTTCTAGTTGTTGTTTTCTGTTCTGGTTTTTCCAGGGACTTATTCTTATTAACAACTAGGACTTTTTCCTCAGACGTCTCCTTTTCTTTCTTAAAAACTTTTACACATGCAAGAGAGTGTTCTAATCTTTTGGCTATAGTGATGACTTCATCTAAATCAGGATCATCCTTTTGCCACAGTTCATCTTTAATTTTTTCTAAACAACATCCCAACATGAATTGATCACGTATTGTTTCCTCTAAAGTACCTTCAAATTTACAAGTGGCAGCCAATTTGCGTAAAGCTGTGACATAAGTTTCAACAGACTCCTCATCTTTCTGCATACGCCTGCCAAAGTGGTATCTTTCTAAGATGGTACTCACTTTTGGCAAGTAATGTTTATCTAGTTTTTTTATGTTGATCTCAAATTCATTCAAATTGTTTGCCTCCTCAGTAGTCAATTCAGGCAAATGTTTGAACACTTCTTGCCCTTCGAAGCCTAAGCAGTGCATTAAAAGTGCAGACTTCCTTTCCGCAGAAAGAGAAGTATCACATACTCTTGCATAATTCAGAAATACTTTTTTTCCATTTGGACCAGCGAATGGGAGGATCCCCTGGTTTTGATAGGAAAAAGGGGGCAGCAGTAACGTTCTGCATAACTCACTAGTAGAATACCAGAAAACTGGGGTGAACACAGAAATAAATCAAATAATTACCATTTGAAGATAATATGAGTAAAGTATGTCAATGAATCTGTAAGGAAGTAAAAGTAAGCGGCATAAAATATCAGTATATCAATAAATTTATCATCAAAAGAAACGAGATTATCAGCAAAACCTTTGAAAAAAATTAGTTAAAAGGAAGTACAGTATGAGTATAGTTAATAAATACACATTAATAAAGCTGAGTGTGTCAGCGTAGATAAAGTCTCTAAATGTCACGATGTAAAGAGTTTATCATCAGAACCTGTAAATAAATAACAGTTAAATGACTAAAGAGTAAAAAGTATAATTGAACCATACACACTAATAAAGCTGAATGTGCCAGCATAGATAAAGTCTTTAAAAACCATAAATCCCACGAAGCACAGTACAGACAGTATTCAGGTGTTCTTGTTGTTATGAAATAAAACGCTGTCAGCTTTCCAACACCCTTCACATTTAAGTTCGTGAGGAGAAAGGCTCAGCGAGGAGGAAGCGCCGCTGTAAGCCGATGTTCCGGTGTGGCGTTGTTAAGGAAGCCAAACGTTGCCAAAGAATGTCCGCGTCTGCCTAAGTGTGACGCATGTGGAGCGCAGCGTAGAGAGGTTTGAAACGCAGCGTCAGGAGCATGCGCGTATCGTGTAATTAACGAGCTTAGAGCGTGGCTGGAGGTGAAGGTAATTGTTTACTTCCAAATTTTTCTTCGTTGCACACTCGCAGTTACAAAAAGCCCAAATTTACACAACGTAAACACTTAGAGATGAATAAGGGAATAGTTTCTGCAGCTTATCCTTTAGGAACGAGAAAGAAACTTGGCAGGCAGTCATTAGAAATGTAAATAAATAAATGAAAATTTTCCGTGAGGCGAGTCTCCAAATTTCAAAACCTTAGGGGTTGCAAGTGTTTTCAAAGCCAGCAATTGAAAATTATTTTAAAGGAAAGCCAGGGAAATCTGCCACTTTTAGACGTGTGATAAGTGGGCAGATACTTTCAAGCCTCAAAAGAGAATGTAATGGCAAGGAAAAGAAAAAAAAGAAACATTTCAAATTGATGTAGAATCTTCTTTTCCTTAATTTCCAAAGCCCAATAAGAAAACAAAATTTAGTGTAAAGTACCTTAAGTTGAGGCTTGGTGTTGAGATCCTTTAGAGAATTTCCTTTTAAAAGAAAAGTTATCTTTCTTCTTCCAAATGAATGTTGAAAGTTGGAAGAGAAGTCCTCATCCCGTCCTCGTCGCCAATGTGAAGTAGTACATCTCAAATGTAGGATGGTTAAAAGGTTTCTTTATTCTTATCACAAGAAGAAAGGGATCTCATCCACAGGAGACACAGGCTGGCAGTAACTGACACAGTCCTGGCCTCAATTGGAATCATAACATAACTACATCATGACATTCTAAGAATAACATTCTATAATCAGCAAGTCAGACACACATAACATATTGAAGGATACCACAGAGAACAACTTCAAACCCAGTGCTTAATTTGTGCCAGTGGTTTCCAGTGCACGGCACTGGCACTTAATTGTCAACACCAGCACTTATGACAGTCTGCCACATGGTGGTGCTGTCTACTTAATTTAGGTATGAGCACAACAACAACTCTTTATTAGTTGACTAATGACTGATACCTGCTTTGGGTGCCTGGAATAATATGATTTGTCACACTTGTAAGAGTGTGGCAGTTAGAAGTTGTATTGGTACTGTCACTGGCAGAGCTGGCACAGGTATTGGTTGGTAAAAGCTGCGGTGTCCTCCTGACTAGGGTCCAGGCACTTATTCTTTTCCAAATTAAGCACTGCTCAAATCGGTTATGATAGTGAATCCACATCTCCTGTCTGCTTTCATTGTATGCAAGAGGAACCCATTGACTCATTCGGTATTCCAGTTTCAAGTTCTGTGTGACCATGGAATGGAGTTGGCTGCGGAATACTCATAGCACTACTGTGCATCCAGAGCTTACGTCTGCCTGACAACCAGCTTCACAAAAGTCTACCCATTGCTGTAAGATGTTTTTCTATCTTCTGGTGCACCTAGAAGCCAACATGCCTGCTGAGAGAGGGTAGGAGCTTGCTAACTCTGCAAGAAAAGTGGCTTTCCTTGAGGCATGAGGTGTCCTCAGTATGGTGGGGTCTATCAGAAAAGGAAGATAGTGGAGAGTGATCCGTTTGCCTCAGTGTTGGCGAGCAAAGCGGTACAAAAGGGGGCGGTGATGGACGGAGCATCTGAACCCATCAAACACTCACACCCAGTCAAAAGATCTGAGTTTAATCCATCACCATTCTTTAGCCCACTCAGCCACCCCAGTTCAGACATGGCGGTATGCAAATCTGTCTGACCCTGTGCCTCATGGGAACAGTCCAGACCAAACTGCCAAGCCATGCCTTCGCTGGTCCTGAAACAAGCTTCCGAGGACCGGTTTCTGGCATTTCAGCCATCTTCAGCCCGGCTTGCTTGAATCCAGTGGCAAAGTGAGCAAGGGACTCACGTCTGAGCATACCCTGCCAACTTATGGCGAACAAAGCGGTACAAAAGGGGGTGGTGATAGACGGAGCATCTGAATCAATCAAACACTCACACCCAGTCAAAAGATCTGGGTTTAATCCATCACCGTTCTTTAGCCCACTCTGCCACCTCAGTTCAGACATGGCCATATGCAAATCAGTGTGACCCTGTGCCTCATGGGAACAGTCCAACCCAAACTGCCAAGTCATGTCTTCCCTGGACCGGAAACAAGCTACCGAGGACCGGTTTCTGGCATTTCAGCCGTCTTCAGCCCGGCTTGCTTGAATCCAGTGGCAAAGTGAGCAAGGGACTCACGTCTGAGGATACCCTGCCAACTTATGACGAACAAAGCGGTACAAAAGGGGGTGGTGATAGACGGAGCATCTGAATCAATCAAACACTCACACCCAGTCAAAAGATCTGGGTTTAATCCATCACCGTTCTTTAGCCCACTCTGCCACCCCAGTTCAGACATGGCCATATGCAAATCAGTCTGACCCTGTGCCTCATGGGAACAGTCCAACCCAAACTGCCAAGTCATGTCTTCCCTGGACCGGAAACAAGCTACCGAGGACCGGTTTCTGGCATTTCAGCCGTCTTCAGCCCGGCTTGCTTGAATCCAGTGGCAAAGTGAGCAAGGGACTCACGTCTGAGCATACCCTGCCACACTTATGGCGAACTTCAATGTTGGCGAGCAGCAGTCCATTCCCCTGTGGTTTGTGGCAGGATTCCTGCAGCAAAACCTAAAGATGGCTAGAGCTCCACGTGGCATGTCCTGAGCTACTGCGCCAAAGAGAAGTAGCAGTGTAACCAGAGCCACTGAGTCAAAGACAAGAACTGCCCACTCACACTTTCTCAGAAATAGGAGAGTGGGTGAGCGTTAGAGGATCTTGTTGGTCGCTCTAATGTGAAGACTAGAACATGGACTAAGAAACCCTAGTTGGTGAGAGAAAGTGAACCCTGACAGTGATTGTGCGCATCAAGAGTGTACAAGGGTAACCTGCGCCTGAGTGGAATCATGCCTGACATTAACCTGGGGAGGGACCTGCTGGGACTAAAAATACTGGACCAATGTCAATGGCAGGAAATGGTGCCGGCTTCGCCAAGCAGCTAAAACATCGAGGGCCTAATTTGCAAGCCCCCTGAGTCACACAGTGTAGGGCTATATCTACAAGGTCACGTAAAGTCACCTGCATGGCGTTTCATGGTCTTGCAAATATGGACTGGGGCAATGCAGCAGCACAAGACGCTGAGTTGCCTCACCCTGCGATAGGGAGGCGTGCATGGGCGTTACAGTGGGTGTTCCCACGTACCACCTCTGGCATTTGTCACATTCCCAAATTTACTAAATTTCATAAACCAAGCATACATTATTTCTCCATTTATTATTTGTGTGCAGGAAGGTATCCTTCCTGCACAAAAACAATCAACCCTTAAATGCAGACAATTTTGCACCATGACACAAGGGTGCCTGCATTGGCGTACGAAAGCCATTTGTGGACTAGCGCAGTGTGAAAGAACAGGCATGTGCTGTATCTGATGAATACTGTTACAGCAAACAAATAATGGACGGAATGCTGACAATGCAAACATTCTCCCCAAGTCAAAAGATCTGTGTTAAATCCATCGTTCTTTTGCCCACTACGCCACCCCAGTTTGGACCCAGGCATATGCAAATCAGTCTTGACCCTTCTGCCTCATGGGAACAGTCCAGCCCGAACTGCCAGGCTAGGTCCTCCCTGGACCAGAAACAAGCTTCCGCAGACCGGTTTCCGGGTATGTCACCCTTCGTCAGTCAGGCTAGCCAGAATCCAGTGGCACAGTGAGGAAAAGACCCACGTCTGGGCATACCTATCCCACTTAGGGCAAAAAGTGTTACAGCAAACAAATGATGGACGGAATGCTGAAAATGCAAACATTCTCCCCAAGTCAAAAGATCTGTGTTAAATCCATTGTTCTTTTGCCCACTACGCCACCCCAGTTTGGACCCAGGCATATGCAAATCAGTCTTGACCCTTCTGCCTCATGGGAACAGTCCAGCCCGAACTGCCAGGCCAGGTCCTCCCTGGACCAGAAACAAGCTTCCGAGGACCGGTTTCCGGGTATGTCACCCTTCTTCAGTCAGGCTAGCTTGAATCCAGTGGCACAGTGAGGAAAAGACCCACGTCTGGGCATACCTATCCCGCTTAGGGCAAAAAGTGTTACAGCAAACAAATGATGGACGGAATGCTGAAAATGCAAACATTCTCCCCGAGTCAAAAGATCTGGGTCAAATCCATTGTTATTTTGCCCACTACGCCACCCCAGTTAGAACCTAAAATTCAGACAACCTTGCACCATGACGCAAGGGTGCCTGCATTGGCACACAAAAGCCAATTGTGGACTAGCGCAGTGTGAAAGAACAGGCATGTGCTGTATCTGTTGAAAACAGCACAATCTTGCCCTTTCCATTTGACGTAGAGCAGCACAGTAGGCTTGCGGTGCTGCCCTACATCAAATTTAAATGAGGCCCTTGGTTGGATTGGTTTTTTTTGTGTGTAGTATTTTGTTCTAGTGTACATTAATGTACTTGTTTTTTAAAAGCAGCGATTTAGTACACTGAGCAGTGTTTGTTGAGTGTTGAATGCAAGAACTCTCTTCTACCTGGGAATAGTAGATATAATCCCACAGAAGTCCAACGCTTTCCCTGCTGTTGCACAGACTGGAGTGGGAATAATAAATGTTACCCCTTCGTAGTCCAACACTTTCCCTACTGTGGACAGACTGAAATGGGAACAGTAAATGTAACCCCTCTGAAGTCCAACGCTTTCCCTGCTGTTGCACAGACTGGAGTGGTAATAATACATTTTACCCCTTCGTAGTCCAACACTTTCCCTACTGTGGACAGACTGAAATGGGAATAGTAAATGTAACCCCTCTGAAGTCCAGCGCTTTCCCTACTGTTGTACAGACTGGAGTGGAAATAATAAATTTGACCCTTTGAAAATTAATGCTTTCCCCAATGTTTATAGTATTTTTTACCAAATGTGTTTTTTGCAAATTAAAAATGTTAATAATAAGGGCCTGATCATGAGTCTGGCAGTCCATGGAACGCCAAACTCATGGTGACGCAGCAGTCTTCCGACCATCCTATTACAACTTGGGCGGTTGAACTGCTATTGCACCACCACAACTGCCTTCCTGGTGGTGGTGCAGTGGTCTGAGGGCCGCAATATGCTTGGTAGTGCCCTGAGGCACCGCCATGAATATTATGACTTTCCTCACCACCAGCGGTCTCATGAAGGTTCTTCCTCTATGAAACTGTTGGTGGAGAGTGAAGAAAGACTCCCTCTTGCCCCTGTGAATGGGGGCACTTGCAGGTGGAACAGGCTGTGTCTCCCTATAGGTTTGTACTCCCAGTTACCCCACTGAAAGGAATGCACGCCATGGTGCATTCCTTCCTGTGCAGTGACAAGCACTGGCGGTCCGGTGGCGGTGCTGGTTAAGGCTCACTATGAGTCTTTACACTGCAGCGCCGGGGGACCACCATGCCCCCCATCCAGCAGACTACAAAAAGGCATGTAATATATACATAGCATACAATATTACTGGAATGTATTTAATTTATATTTTGTTATCTTTGTATATTAAAATATTTAACATTTATCACTTTGAGCTCTATAATAAAAATCTATATTTCTGTTTTTGTTTACCTCAATTTTGTGTCAGTGATCTAAAAGTTTGAAGTGCTGAAGCTAAGAATTAAGTATCCAATACCAATTGAAAATTCTGCTTGCCTCAGCAACTGGCAATATCAATAACTGTTTAGGATCAAGAGTTCTGAGAATGATTCCATATGAGTGGTTGGGTATCCACCAGACATTTAGGGCCATATTTACGAAGAGTTTCCATCAGGTTTGTGTTACTTCTTAACCCGTTAAGTGCTACCGTCGGCCGTTGAACGTTCAGATCACTACCTGGCTGGTGCTGCGCACGTTCAACGGCTGATGCAGCCCCACCCATTTTTTAAAATGGCCGAACTGCCGTGAAATCGTGCAGCGGCCAAAGGGTTAATGGAACCTAGCGCAAGTCTTCTCCTGGGATTTACAAAGCAATTCAAATAATGATCTCTATTGGATTGTAACTCAAAGTCATGCAACGAAACGCAATGTGTGGCCCTTTGTTACTTTGCATAAAGGGAGCATCCCGTGGGAGGAGCATAGGCGTCCCCATGCAACCAGCATTGGGTTTTGATGCATATCGATAATGAATCTTATGCAGGGATTTACACCAACACCCTGTGACTCCCTGAGGCAGGCGTAACAAGGAGAAATTTTCTCATTTAACGTCATTTTACCATCTTTTCCCTCTTACCTCAATGCAGACGCATTGCCCTATGGCGCAAGGGTGCTTGTGTTGGAGCATGGCTGCAGTAAGTGCGCCAGCACCGGACGAGAGAGCAGGACTGTGCCACTTCTAGGTAGATATGTTCCCTCCCGTTCATGCAACCCAGGGCAGCAACTTTACTTTCTGCGTTGCCGGTATCCTTTGTAAATGTGACCCTCAGTTTCAGAGGGACTGACATTTACATAGATGATCTGTCAGTGGCATTAGTCTATACTGCCCAATTATGCATCCTAATGGAAGCTATCAAATGTGACAGGAAGGCGTTAAAAAGAGTGGCAGGGATACAACGCTTTGATGTAAATGTGTATGAAACTTATATAGCGCAGGACTTACCCTGGGGCATCTCCGCGCTTGCTTAGGGAACCCGTCCTGGTATTCCCCTGTGAGAAACCCCGGCAGGGTATCCACAAGGTGAAAGCCAGGCATCCCGCCGCGAGGGGCCGTAGTGGAGATTAAGCAAGCTATTGCCCAGAGTCGCAGAGTGTGACCCCGTGAGTCGAGTAGGCACCGGAACGAGAATTGTCAAGACCGTGGAATTTATGAGCCCTAGACCCGCCGAGGCGGGGAAATCGAACCCTGGTCCACGGTCGATCTCAGCTTCCGGGTCTGCCGCCTCTAACCACTGAGCCACGCTTCTCCACCTTGATGGATGTTACAACCCAGAAGAAGTAACACAGACTCAAAGGAGCAAGAGGAAATCATAAAAAAAGATGAGCCAGATCTTTACTAATATCTGCAGAGCTCATGATCTATTATGGCATCAGACAGGTGACCCAGAGGAAGAGGATGAGATGCCTATTAGTGGATCATAGATAACCAAGGAAGTATTATTGTCTTAGTCCAGCTGATGTCACATATCATCACAGTATAAAACATCAATCCTTCCTATCGATCTCTCAAGACAAACCTGCTAGAGGGGAGGTAACAGCGTACGCCACTGCGCGAACCCATAAGATGACTCTCCTTGTGACGTCAGCTCATTCGACAGTAACAAAGCTAAACATCCTTACCCGAACAACACAAGGTAAGGTAAAACAGTATCAATTTCCTAACCAAAAATGAGGGATTAGGAAATGTCTCATTCATAAATTATAAACTGAGTATCTCTGATTCTGGCTGAGAGGTCACTTGGAAGAAGGCTCAGGAGATGACCTTCCTGAATGAGGTCACGCTTATATGAAAGACGGCTCTGCCCGCTTATGCAGTGGAACAATAAGACATAAAAGATATAAAGTAAAACATTGATTTACATTTTACACCACAAATAGTGGGATCAGGGGACACTGAATCCTCAAAATGTCAACATTTAGGTATCTGAGCAGGGAGATTGGGGGGCACACTTGCCCCTCCCATACTGAGGGGGACTCAACTGAGGTTCATTGCAGATTTATTTCACACTGGAATCCTTGGGTGAAATTGTTCCAGATCCCTCAGTGACCTGCAGATGTTGTTCCTGAGACTCCAAGAGTTCATTGCTTCAATCAATCAATCAAACAATCAATACTGCTTCAGACTATTTCTAATTGCAGCTGTCAGTTCACACTCTCCCAATGACCATTGCTCTGCAAATGCTCTTAACGCTAACCAACCCAGACTCCCCCTCTTCACAGTCAGTGCTCTAAAAGCTTCTCAACTGGACCTCCCCCTCTCTATGGCCAGTGCTCTAGGGTAAACGTTGTTTACAACGCGGTGTTTACATCGCACAACCTTTACCACGCTGCCATTACAACTCAAGTCATTACTACGACTTGCGCTGGATGGCGCTGTTGTTTAAGGAATATTGTGATTTTCTATTCCAACACCTTCCCTGCTGTTACATGGGCTGGAGTTGGAATAGAAAATTATAATAATCCTCAATCCGCGCCCTCCAACGCAAGTCGTTGTAACGACTTGCGTTGTAAAATCCGCGATGTAAAGTACAGGGCCGTTTCTACCATTAGGCCGGACTAGGCCGCCGCCTAGGGCGGCAAAAGGGAGAGGGCGGCAAAAAGCATGTTTGGGAAATCCCCGAATGGCTGGCCTTGGACCTCAAAAGAGGGGAAATACAGCACACTTTGCAGAACGACACAATGCCCTTTTCCGGTGCCCCTGGAAGTTGCTATCCTCCTTTGCCTGCAGCGTTTATTTTCCCCTCAGCATTTACTAATTGTATTTATCTTTCTGCAGACCGCATTTCTTTCAAATGCAGCCTGCAGTATGAAATCTAAAACATGTTATTGAGCAAATAAGCACCCCTGAACCTGTTCAGTTGTGCAGGCCGGGGCCCTAGCAAATTGTCTTCAATTGCTGATAAGGGTGCCCCATAAGAGCAGGCCTGCCATCAATCAGGCACCCTTATCAGCAATTGAAGGCAGGTTAGCCATTCTATTTGGCAAATGGATAGGGGGAGAAAATCTGTCCAAGTATGGGCGCTTTTTTTCTCACATTACCAAAGATTGAAAGTTTTGATGGGATTTGGTAACTGGAGCAATAGAAGCTGTCTCAGAGAGGGGGCCCTGCCGGCCCCTGACAGATGAGGCTTCAAGGCTGCTCAAACAAGGCAAAGAAAGCCAGAAGCCCCTCTGACGGACAAAGCCTGTGGGCCTGGCTTTGTGCTTACACTGAAATGTCCTTTGTGTATAAAGCAAACCTGGAAAGGAGAGTCGTCTTTTTTATTTGTAACCTTATTACATTGATGCAGCATTATTGTTGGAAGATAATATTGTGTATGAATAGGATTGTAATACATTTAAGATTAAATAAAGCATGGGGTTGCTATCTGCTGACCAAGAGACAATTTGTAAGGCCAGTTGTGAATTATTATAAAAAATGGGCGTAGAGTACATAGCAAACCGAGAAGGATGAAGCAGGAGAGTCGCACGACGAGGCCAGTAGTGTGCAGAATAAGTCTGCGGGCAGGAGCCACGTCACCGCTTTCGGACAGTCACTGAGTGGTTGGTATTGCCATGTCAGTGCATTGCATCCACGTTTATCTCATGCCGAAATGTTGCCATTTTCAGTCCTTCCTGGGCCTACATTGTTGACCTCTGGGCTGCTATGGGCAACTGTCCACCTAATTACGACACCTGGGACCAGGATTTGCAGCGGGCAAGTATGAGCAAAATCAAGTGGGCCTGGTGTTCGCTATATCTACCTTTGGTGCCTACTTACTGTGGTAAATAAATAAATTACCGGTACTATTTTTCTATGCATTAAATGAAAAGGATAGCTCAATAAATGAGAGGCAGAGTCCGTGGTATCTGAGTCATACGGGCTTTAATTAAGTGGCTCGAGCCAATGGACATCGTGTTCCATCACCTACTAAGGTTCAGGAAGGGATATTCTCAACATTTCATTAACATCATACAATATATATAGTAGAACTGTACAGTTGCATTGAATACAGTAGGCGTAACAAGTGACAAACGAAAGATAAGAACATATGGGCGTGAAAAGAAGGCGTGCACAAGGCGTGCCCGGAGGTGTGTGATGTAGACGTCACAGAAGTGTCATAAGTGGGTGGATATATGGAGGGGGCTTCATGGGCAGCTGGAACCTTTAACCTACTGGTGCGCGCAAAACGAATCATGACGTGTAACTGGGGAGGGCTGGGGGGCGCTGACTTCTAGCACTAGTAGAGGAGACTGAAGTCTGGGATGTCAGAACGACCTGTACCTATAGCGTATCTGATATCTTGTGTTTAGAGTACATGTTGCTTGATTCTAGAAGTCATCAGGGCAAAGGCTGCTTGTCACTAAAAGCTAGTGCATGCATATATTTCTTCATGTATTGCATGGACTATGGATCGTCTATGGATACAAATACAGTAAATCACTTGCATGGAGACAGAAAGACTGGACTGTAGATGGATATGTTTATGCTGTTCGTTAGCTAGGAATGTGAAGCCGGGGAGCTGAACAGATAACTGTAGGCATAACATATTCTTGGCAGGCAGGCCAGGCCTAGCCGGGCACCGCGTTGCTGGGCAGGAAGTAAGGGAAGGGTCAGGGATGCGGGCGGGGCTGCTTCTCTCGGAACATTTCAGGAGACTCGAGGCCTGAATCTCGTGTCCGGGCCCTGTGGAGCCTTAGGAACGGGTGCATCTCGATGATTTAACGTGCACCATGTAAAGACGTTGGCAACATAGGCCTGAAAGCCTAATCCAGGTTGCTTTCACGAAGGACTGGATAACTGACATACTAACGTTGGACGCAACTGTAAATGCGTCTTTATTATCGGCCATGGAGGGGAAATGCATAGAAATCATGCATATATATTACATGTTGGGGAACACGTAGGGACACATAACAGGGCAAAATTCAGTTTTCCTCATTCCCTCCTTGTTCCCTACGTTCCCTTCAGGAAACATCAATAATAATGAGACCATCTATCTGTTCATACAGCATCATTTGCTCGTCTTTTTTCTTTTGGGAATGGGACTGTGGACGTGGAATACAAGCTGTAGCGCACAAGCCGCAAATCGCTGGGCCACATTGTAAACAGAGACAACAACTGAATATGATCATTACTACTACTCCCAGGAATGACAGTACTTTCCATCCCCATGCAGATATTACACTCCAGAGCCAGCCGGACCAAGTCCAGGTGCCTGGATTCTGGTGTAGCTGATGAGCTATTTTATGAAGTCTAGTTATTGCTGAATACACAGACGGTGCGTTATTAGGAATGAAAACGCAACAACTAGATCCGATGACTCTACAAGCTCCGCCCCTATCGGCCAGAATGACGTCAAGAACAAGGCGGTTCTGAAGAACAACAAATCTCATAGCAGACTGCTCTTCTGTTAAGTTACCTAGGGCGGAAGTAGTCTCATTCACTACTGCTTCAAGGGTTCTGGTTAACCTGCGTATTAATTTACTATTCTAGACAGGACCTATGAAGAAAAAGAAACCTTTATTGAAATCCGTATACTGTTCCAATGCAGTTTCAGTCTGATCGATAATTGGGGACTCAATCTCCCTTCTATGTCTGACGTGTACTAGATGGGTATTTCGGTGATAATCGGATGGGGCTAGGAAAACTGGTGGCAGTAGGAATGCAATGTAACATGTTCCATCCCAATCTAGGGGCAAATGTACATAAGCGGTCTGACCACATATAAAATAGGAATGACGTGAAGCTTTGAAAGTGGACTTCCCTTTGTCACTGTATTCGACCACAGTAGTACAATCACTGTGTCCTAGGTGTACTGAACCATTCTTTCTAACACATAATTCACCTTTCACTGGTAGAACAGTTATAGAAGGCAAGTCTGAATAAGTCTCGGACTGAACATTCAAAACCATGAGGTTAGAGGAAAAATTACCTAGATCATATACTTCATTTTCTAGATCTATCCCTGTCCTATGGGAAAGACCGTCCTTGTCTGGGAAACAGGTTTCATTCATAACAGTATTCAGAAGGGAAACTGTGGACTTATCGTCTAAAGATGACGTCAATGTAAACCATGCTCCACACGAACCATTGTGTGAAAACGGATAGGGAAAGAGTGGCAGAACTCCCTTCACTGTCTGGAAAGGGGGGAGTCGACCACATACCCAGCAATTAGTGGCATTGCTGGTCTGGTGCGAATAGTGTAACATACGAATAAAAGTATTGTTGCGCATTGCAAGTCGATAGGATAACTCGTGAGGGGGTAGTTCACTAAATGTGTGCTCTACTGTATCATTAGAGGAAAGGTGTACATGTGAATCGAGAGGAGGAAAAAATACGTGTAACATACAACTTATACATGTGATCGTAAGACTCAGAATAAACATAAACAATAATGTAACGATGCATCTGCTTCGGAGATTTTTACAATATTTCGTTTTCTTGAAGTCTCGTCTATCTCTCTCACTATGTGGGTCTATCTCATACATGTCAGAAACCTGTCTAACCGCTTCACCCGAGGGGGACTTAAACAATTAAACGCTGTCTGACTTACTAGACCTCAATTTGATTTTATATTCCTGCTGCGGAGTTTTCTCTAACAGGGGAAGTTTAGAGTCAGTATCGGGGCAGTCCTTGAAAAAAGTCTTTGGACACAGTCCATGGAAACGCTTGATGTGACTGGAATGGAGCCAGCTCTTTCTTCCTTCTAGCTTTACGGCGGTCCTTGTGGTCATCAGAACGAGTTTTGGCTCCTTCCAGCGGGGCTCCAGAGGGCTTGAGCGATCAAAATTCCAAACCAGAACTAGATCTCCTGGAACGACCTCGTGCGGTTTCACCTGGGTGTTGTCCGGAAAGGCAGCCGCGACCTGTGAACGACAAGAGAGTAGTGCAGACATCAAGGAAGCCAGGTAATCTGTCAGCATGTTACTATCAACATCGGTGATTTTACGAGGCATAGGTGTACCCCACATGTTTGGGGGACGACCAAAAATAACTTCATATGGTGACAAACCAGATCTGGAATGAGCGACCATTCGCATATAGAAGAGGGCAACCGGCAGGGCTACCATCCAATCTACACCTTTTTCTGCACAGACCTTCGCTAATCGTATTTTCAGAGTTTGATTGTGTCGCTCGACGAGGCCAGCTGCCTCGGGGTGTCGTACGCAGTGGAATTTCCACTGGTACCCTAACAGAAGTGATACCTGTTTCATGAGTTCGGACGAGAATGGCTGTCCATTATCTGAATACACGACACGGGGCAAACCATATCGAGGGAAAAACTCACGAACCAGCTGCTTGGCAGTGGTCACGGCAGTATAATCTGAGACTGGATATGCTTCTGTCCATCTGGACAGAGCGCATACAACTACGAGGACATACTTGAATCCTCGACATCGATCCATCTGGATATAATCCATCTGGAGTACTTCAAAAGGATGGTCAGGAGGATGAAATCCACCTTGTTCCACGGGAACACCTTTTCCTGGATTGAACTGACAACAGATCATGCAGGTACGCACTTTCTGCTTCGCTGCTGCTCGTAAATGCTTGTTGAACCAGAGGTTCTGGATGCTGTCTAACATGGCTTTTTCTCCTAAGTGTGCTGGACTATGTGCTGTATTAATAATGACTTGAACCATAGAGTCGGGGAGAAACCATGTGGCTTTTCCCTTCGTCAACCATCCCTGATCTGTTTGGACCCCTCCTTGTTCAGTCCATTTCTTAATTTCGTCTGGAGTAGCATGTGTCTGTATGTCTAGTACATCTTGTGTAGGGTCCTTGACTGTCATGCAAGTCGTCAGGACTGAAACGTCTGTCTTTGTCGTGTCAGCTGGAATGTCTGGAGTCTGAGCTGTAAGCTTGGCTGTACGATCTGCCAGGTCGTTACCCTGGGAAATGGTGTCAGTGACTCTCGTATGTGCTTTGCACTTCATGACGGCTATAGCCGTAGGTAAATGTATTGCTTCTAACAGAGCTTGAATGAGGGGGCCATGCTGAATCTTGGCTCCATGAGAGGTCATAAAACCTCTTTCTTGCCAGAGGACTCCAAAGTCGTGAACGACTCCGAATGCATAACGTGAATCTGTATATATGTTTACTTTCAGGCTCTTGGCTCGTATGCAGGCTTGGGTCAGAGCGATGAGCTCTGCTGCTTGGGCAGACAGGGTGTCAATACGATGTGTTTCTATAACTTCAGTTTCAGTAGTCACTGCATATGCTGCTACTAACTCTCCTGTACTTGTTCTCATACATGAACCGTCCACATAAAGTGTCAGGTCTGGGTCAGGTAATGCAATGTCCGTCAAGTCTTGTCTTGGCTTCGTCATGGTGTTAATAACTTCCACACAGTCATGTGTTGCAGGGTTTGAGGTAATCGAGGGTAACAGTGTAGCAGGGTTTAATATGTTGCAGCGTCTGATCTCTATGTGTGGCTGAAACAGTGTCAGTTCATATCCTGTCAATCGTGCAATTGTCAAGTGCTGAGTCTGTGTTCTATTTAAAAGAACTTCCACGGAGTGTGGAACCTGTACTATCAGAGGGTGTCCTAACACTATGGAATCACTTTGTCTGATAGCTAAAGCTGTGGCGGCAACTGATTTGAGGCACGCAGGCAAAGCCTGGGCTACTGGATCCAATGTGCTAGAAAAATAAGCACAAGGCTTGTGTTGTCCTGCTTGATCTTGTGTGAGAACAGATAATGCTGTACCATCGCGTTCAGTGACAAAAAGTGTAAAAGGTTTACGGTAGTTTGGTGTCGCTAAAACAGGAGCTTGACATAAAGCTTTCTTTAATTCTTCGAAAACAAGTGTATGTTCCTGGGTCCAAGGGAGGACAGTCGATGTCGCTGCCTCCTGTGTTGTCAACTGTATCAGTGGCTTGGCTAGATATGCGTACTGAGGGATCCATTGTCTGCAGTAAGAAGTGAGGCCGATAAAAGCTCGTACCTCCTTCTGTGTCTTGGGCTGTGGAAGATGTACAATTAACTGGATACGGTCAGGTGTCAGCTGTCTACCCCTCTTGGACAGCAAGTGACCAAGGTACACCACTTGCTGGACACAGAATTGCAGTTTCGAAGGGGACACCTTGTGCCCCATTTCTGCCAGAAAATACAAGACTGTCAGTGACGCACGTTCGCAGTCACATTCTGTACGGGCAGTGATCAATAGGTCATCAACGTACTGGAGCAGGGCAGTGTCAGTTGGCATGTGAATACTATCTAGTTGTCGTTTCAGTGCTTGGCTGTAAATACTAGGACTTTCTGTGAACCCTTGAGGTGCACGTGTACATTTATAACTACGTCCATTTAAACAGAATCCGAAAAGGAACTGGCTGTCTGGATGGATGGGGACGCTAAAGAAGGCGTTCTTGAGATCGATAACAGTAAAGAACGCTGCTTCGGAATCAATGGCAGTCAACAGGGAAGAGATATCTGGAACCACTGGGTACTGGGGTATGATACATTTATTAAGTTCTCGAAGGTCAATCACTAGTCGGTAGACTGGAGGTGCATTTGGGTCAGTACGTTTAAGGATCGGAATGATAGGGGAATTACATACATTGGAGTCAGTTTCTACAACCACTCCTTGAGCAATGAGCTCGTCAATGATTTTCGATAAGGCTGCTACAGCCTCAGGTGGCAACTTGTATTGTCGGATTCGGGGTAGTACAATTCCTTGTTTCAGAGTGACACAGTATGGCGTAATGTGCATATAACCTACATCAGTTGGACCTTGCGCCCATAAATGCTGTGGTACATTCAGTAATCTTGGATCAAAATCTCTTAACACATAATGTCCTTTAAAATCACGTAAAAACAATCTCACTCCTTCCGGAGAACAACAAATCACTGCTCCCAGTTCTTTCAATGTTTTAATACCAAGTAAGTTTTCTGGACATGATTTCGTGAGTAACAAGTCTGTAGTTCGGGACAATGGACCAACTTCTAGGGAAACTGGTTTCGATATTTCATTAACAATAGGCTTTCCTGAAAATCCCAGGGAAACATTTCTTGAGCCTGAGAGAGGAGCCCCTGGAACCTCGTCATGACTGATGGTAGTCCTACTTGCCCCTGTATCAATCAGAAACTTTCTGTCTTTCCCTAATACCTGACTGTGTACATAGGGACCCTCTTGATCTACAGGAACCTCGATGAGAGGCAAGCCAACCTCCCTCTCCCGGCTGTTTCATGAATACTGCTGATATTCTGGATAATCTGACTGTGCGTACTGGTACATCTGCTGTGTAACTTGTTGTGTGGCAGCTATTGGCTGCGGTACTGTTACTGTCTGTTGTGCGTTCTGCGGTGGTTGCGTGTTTTGTGGAACATGTTCCTGTCTAGGAGGACGCGGTCTTTCTTTCGTTTTACCAGTAGCTATGTTGTGTTTCAGAACGGCACATTCGTTTATATAGTGACCTGGCTGTTTACAGTAATTGCATGTCCCTTTTACAGGAGCTGCAGAATGACTGGTCTGAGTCGTACCCCTCTTCTGACTATCCACCGGAACAGACTGTGCAACTAGTACTTTCATTTTCGTGTCTTTCATACGTCTCCTTTCGTGTTCCTGCTCTTCTCTGATTCGGTTCTGGTGGTACTGTAACATTTGTAACATTTGGGACGGAGTATTAGCTTGCCAGGTACTCTCAACTTTCAATACTCGATTTTTAACTTGTGGTAAAGAATTCTCTACTAATTTGGTAACAAAAAGATGTGGATACGATTCACTACTTGTTTTCAGACCGCTATTAATAATGAAACATTTCTCGAATCTGGAATAAAAATCACTAGTGTCTTCGTCTTGTTTCTGTTTACAAGCTGAGATGGCATCCCAGTCTTCCTTTTTCGTGGCTAGTAATCTTGGCAAGACTTGTATTAGCAACTCGGGCAATGCTTTGGCTTTTTCCCCGAGACCAGTACCAGGAACTCGTGTTTTATCTTCGTTCTCTAATTCTGCCCAGTCAATCTTTTTCTCTCCCACCTCCCATTCCTTTTCTTTAAGTTTTTCATATATGCCCGCAGGCAACAGAACCTTTAACATTTTAATGATATCGGGATACGTGTATTCTCCCATGCGGAGCATGTCTTTTAATTCACGGTGGAACCCTGCTGGATCTTTATCGTGACAGGGCACTAACTTTTTCATTTCCAATAGTTCTATTTTCGTTAAAGGGGTGTAAACAAATACTCGTTCGAGCGCACCTCCCCCTGTCCGAACAGGATGGACTTCTCGCAAGGGATTCTGTCTGTCTATGTAAAATGTCTTCCTTACCGGGGGTGGAACAGGTACGAAATGTGGAGTCAGGAACGTTCTGTATTTGTGACGTTGTTCTAAAATGACATTAATCAAATCGGTACCTAGGCCTTTCCATCTGTTTAGGTGTAACTCGTCCAATACATTATATAGGGGACCTGGGTCAGAATGCTGACTTTCATACAGTGTAATGAGGTGTTGGATCATGTACATACCCACCAGTCACTGTTCGTCTGGGGAAAGTTTCAGAAACGTTTGGGCCACTACTCCGTCCTTAAATGTGCTAGAATCACTAGTCCATTGAACTGCTGATCGGGCTAGTTCCTGTTCATGCATGGTACTAAGCTCACTGTAACCTATTCGTTGTTTCAAAACTCTATCGGTAACTTGGAATAAATGCTCAAGAGAACACTGTTCTGGTTCGGGAGGAAGGAAAGTTTTCTTACATTCTAGGCGTGTGTGTCTGTCAAAAGGTCTCGTCCTACTTACGTACGCTATTCTATCTGGGTTGTCTGTGTCTACATCTTCGTCTGAGGTGTCGTTCTCTTTCTCGGTTTCTCTCGTTGCTTTCTCCCTTTCGTGTATGCCTAGAATTTCTTTACGAATCTTTCTATACATGGATTCTATACAACCTTGTTTACTGTGTTTTCCGTCTGCTATGTTGTCACTCCATTTTGTCAGGACTTTCATCTCGTCTTTGTTTTTACCAGGCTGGTCTTGTTCTCTTATTAAACAGTTTATCAAAAACTGCAAGATCATATTTTGGGTCTCGACTTTCCTGTGGGCCATAGCCTCGTGAATACTTTCTGGTTTTTCCCCTGTTCTGATGAAATGATATATTCTGTCTAAATGTTCCCTCATTTCCGGTATGATAGCCAAATAGCTTGCAACTCGTCGTAGACGTATGGAATATAATATCATCTGATCTTCGCCTGGCACTGGATCATATCTACAATCAGTAAGGTATTGTTTGAGGGCTGCGTATGTAGCCACTTTTGGCGTGCGCTGTAATGCTGCGTCTCTCAGCGTCATTCGTTTTACTTGAGGCGGGGTGATAGGGATACCTCCCCCTGCTCCTCCTGAACTTGAATCATCAACTAATACGGGGTGTGCCGTTGCTGGTAATGTGACTGGTAAAGTAGGCATACGTAATGTAGGCTGGTCCTGGGTTACTGGTGGATTAAAAGGATTCCCGGGACCAGTGGCTGGAGGAACAGTAATTGCGTTAGTAACAGGGTTGTGAGGTTGAGCAGGCGGAGTAGGATTCGGATTTTTATATTCTGGGACAGTGTCGTCTAAATAGGAAGAAAGGAAAATTTCAGCTGCGGTCGGTTTATGGCGTAGCTTAGTCGGGACCAATGGTGGTGGTAAATTACAGGGTGCTTCC
Organism: Lissotriton helveticus; assembly: GCF_964261635.1. Classification (NCBI taxonomy): domain Eukaryota; kingdom Metazoa; phylum Chordata; class Amphibia; order Caudata; family Salamandridae; genus Lissotriton; species Lissotriton helveticus. The sequence goes on along the minus strand of NC_136057.1, from coordinate 32,220,354 downwards.
GGGGTCGCCTTCGGCAGGCCCTCGGCGAGAAGGGGATACATGCCTTTAATAAGGGCATTTCTTTGTCTGTCTGACTGTTCTGCTCTAACTCGTTCACCTTCTTCTAATAGTTCCCTTTCTTGGGCTTTTTCTGATGATTCTCTACTTAGTTCTGCTTTTCTGATTTCTTTTTCGGTTCTTTTGTGCGATTCTTTGCGCCACAATTCTATGGCATCTTTCTGGGATTGTCTGGCTTTCTTTTTCCATAATGCTTCCTCTACTCTCATGATGCACTCAGCATCCCAGGTTCCTGAAACATGCCATCTGAACTGATTCTTCGAGTATCCCTTTTCTGGTTCCTAGCTGACGTAACTTTGAAAACAGAGGCATATTTGAACGTACTTGAACTTGAACACAATGAACACAGTAATGAAATAGCAAACAAATCATTCATACCACGACATCAAAACACATTGAAGACAGTTCGAACAGATACTACCTAGTACATTGAAAACATAATACTGGAAATCTCGAGAAACTATACTAGAAAACAGAATTACAGGATGCACTGCTAAAACAGTACAGAACATACCGGTCTCATAAAGAGACACGTCATACCGTATCCACCTAGGTGAACACGTCGGACCGGATCTGTGTACCCAGACCCGTCTGGACCGGGCACAAATTAGTGAACCCGTCTAGATGCGTTCCCAGCAATGGTACTCACCGGGAAGCAAAACGGAAGGCCTCGGACTGGACTGGACTGGACTGCTACGACGTCTGGTTACTGCTACGCACTACGCATGCGCTTTGGGCTTCGGAAACAGGTGGGCCTCCGGATACCTCGGACCTTGCTCTCTCGGCTTGGGCTCTGGTCGGGACTCTCCGCCTTCCTCACTGCCTCGTCTGGATGCTGGACCGCAGTCTCCGTCTCCTCCGTGGGCCTGAGGGAGTTTAGCAGGAAAACCTGCAGGTGCACAGTAGGGGTCCGTCACGGCTGTAGAAGGGGTCAGGGGGCCTGCGTTACATCGCCGGCGCGTGGGGAAGGGGCGCGTCCCTATTCGGGCGCCATTATGTGGTAAATAAATAAATTACCGGTACTATTTTTCTATGCATTAAATGAAAAGGATAGCTCAATAAATGAGAGGCAGAGTCCGTGGTATCTGAGTCATACGGGCTTTAATTAAGTGGCTCGAGCCAATGGACATCGTGTTCCATCACCTACTAAGGTTCAGGAAGGGATATTCTCAACATTTCATTAACATCATACAATATATATAGTAGAACTGTACAGTTGCATTGAATACAGTAGGCGTAACAAGTGACAAACGAAAGATAAGAACATATGGGCGTGAAAAGAAGGCGTGCACAAGGCGTGCACGGAGGTGTGTGATGTAGACGTCACAGAAGTGTCATAAGTGGGTGGATATATGGAGGGGGCTTCATGGGCAGCTGGAACCTTTAACCTACTGGTGCGCGCAAAACGAATCATGACGTGTAACTGGGGAGGGCTGGGGGGCGCTGACTTCTAGCACTAGTACAGGAGACTGAAGTCTGGGATGTCAGAACGACCTGTACCTATAGCGTATCTGATATCTTGTGTTTAGAGTACATGTTGCTTGATTCTAGAAGTCATCAGGGCAAAGGCTGCTTGTCACTAAAAGCTAGTGCATGCATATATTTCTTCATGTATTGCATGGACTATGGATCTTCTATGGATACAAATACAGTAAATCACTTGCATGGAGACAGAAAGACTGGACTGTAGACGGATATGTTTATGCTGTTCGTTAGCTAGGAATGTGAAGCCGGGGAGCTGAACAGATAACTGTAGGCATAACATATTCTTGGCAGGCAGGCCAGGCCTAGCCGGGCACCGCGTTGCTGGGCAGGAAGTAAGGGAAGGGTCAGGGATGCGGGCGGGGCTGCATCTCTCGGAACGTTTCAGGAGACTCGAGGCCTGAATCTCGTGTCCGGGCCCTGTGGAGCCTTAGGAACGGGTGCATCTCGATGATTTAACGTGCACCATGTAAAGACGTTGGCAACATAGGCCTGAAAGCCTAATCCAGGTTGCTTTCACGAAGGACTGGATAACTGACATACTAACGTTGGACGCAACTGTAAATGCGTCTTTATTATCGGCCATGGAGGGGAAATGCATAGAAATCATGCATATATATTACATGTTGGGGAACACGTAGGGACACATAACAGGGCAAAATTCAGTTTTCCTCATTACCTAAGCGTTACAAGAAGGATAGCTACTTTCTTGCTAATTAGCTTCTTCCACCGCAGAGTCTTGAGCAGAGGACCACATGAAATCTTCAGCTTCTCCTTTAGGGCGGGTCAATTAGGATATATTTTTAGGGTCAAAGTTCCCTTGATTGAAGGAGGACAAGATGGCGGCTGCTACTGTTTCCTGAGATGGGAGGGCAGGGGTTCGGGCGGGCCCATTTCGCTTTACTAGCTAAGTCCCACCCTCTCTCCAAGGATGGAGCTGTGCTGTAACACGGCTCACTCGGCCCTGAGAGGGGTATAGCTTCAAGACCCAGCCAGGCCATCAGCAAACGTGTGCTGAATCCAAGGCAGGTCTGTGTCCTCCCTTATCTCTCATCTCTAGTGCAGCTCAGTCCCATGCTGGCCTGTTTCTGATGCAGTATACCAAACAGGTTTATATTCTAGAAATAAAAAATAAAGTTGAGGGTAACTCCCTAGTCTGGACTCCACCTCATGCCACTTTCTCCTCCGCCCTACACTTCCCATCTCCTTATAATACTCTTGCAGGCTCTTTTTCAGCCCTCCCGCTCCCTTTGTCGCTGTATCCACATTTTTCTCTTCCTCCACTTTTCTCCCTTTCAACCTTTCTCATTTCGATCTCTGAGTCAAAGTCTGAAAATGAAAGATAGGTCTCGGTGCCTAAAAAAGAAATGGTCCTCTGAAAGCAGTCTCTCTTCCATCTTTCCTCCAAAAATCACAGATTTCTTCCCACAAGGGATCAGTGGTCTCTAATGTACATGTCTCGGACAGAAACATTAGATACTGCCATTGACTATATATATAGTACAAGCTGGGCTGTTGGGTGATAGAGGCTTGCACATTTCTGATGTACAGTCGATTATTTTGTAACCACTGGACTAGTATTAGGCCTTCATGCTACACTTGGTTCGCATCAGAGCAAAACATGATTCTCTTGCTGCCTGTGGCACCAAAGTACACCAAATGTGTGTGTGTGTGTGTCTGTCAGAATACTGTGCTATTACTGTGGGCATCTGAGGATGGCTCTAAAGCACCCTCTTGTCCTCCTACCCAAGAAAAACATGAGCCATCTCTTTGTATATCTATCCTGATAGTGTTTTTGTTGCAGTACATCTATTCTGTTACTGTTTTTATTGCAGTACTTCTATTCCATTGGTGTTTTTGTTGCAGTACATCTATTCTGTTACTGTTTTTATTGCAGTACTTCTATTCCATTGGTGTTTTTGTTGCAGTACATCTATTCTGTTAGTGTTTTTATTGCAGTACTTCTATTACGTTCGTTTTTTTTTGTTGCAGTACATCTATTCTGTTAGTGTTTTTATTGCAGTACTTCTATTACGTTCGTTTTTTTTTTTTGCAATACATCTATTCCGTTAGTGTTTTTATTGCAGTACTTCTTTTCCGTTCGGGTTTTTGTTGCAGTAGGGGGTAGTTTGAGTGTGCTGCAGGAATGTATAATGTCAAAAATAAAATCCAAACTTTGGTTTATAGAAGAAGGATTGAAAACATATCTAGGCACTGTAAAAAAAGAAACACATTTTGATGAAATGGGCCATTTAAAAATGGCATTGCGCCTAGCGGATCTGAGATGCATTCCAACACCTGTCAATTCTGAGCTGAGGCTCCTCAGCACATGGAGTGTTGTCCTTTGTGTCAAGCCTCAAGACTTTGACTGGAGCTTAGCGTCTGGAGTCAGACCAGGACCTGCAACCCTAGCCCACCCCGTCGCCGACATGGTATAAATGAAATATCATTTACATAGTTCACACATTACATGATCTCCTACCCCTACAGAAACAAGCGGTTGGGCAAGGCGGCCTCTTGGACTAATGTATTTTTATCGTAAATCCGTGAAAAAGCTGCAGCAGGTATCAGCAAATGATTCAACATAGTTAATCGAGCTAGTTAATCGAGCATTCTCTCTTCCAAGGTCTATAAAATAAGGACCATTGACTAATGCTGTTGGATAGTAGTATTATCTCCTGTTTATTATGCTTTGAAGTCTGTAGAGGGTGCCATGGTCTTCATTAGGAGTGAAGGTGTCAGATGTTTACCCATGGGCCACATAAGATGCTGTGATTGTGGGGCACCCACATAACTGTATGCTGTCATGCCGGCGTAAGCTAGTCTATATATCTAATGCATTAATTCTTCTAGCCTGGATGACAGGGGGAGAGAGTGATGGTAGTAAAAGGGAGGGGGCGGCATTTTTCAATTCTCGCCTAGGGCGGCAAAACACCTAGAAACGGCCCTGGTAAAGTACTGCGATCAAAATGATCGCGCTGTACTATCATACATCCTGCTCTAGGGGCTGACAGCCTGAGGACCCCACTCTCCTCTGTCAGGCTTCAGAATCCCACTCTCCACTTCTGGTGCTCGAAGAAGTCACTACCTGAAGATCCTACTCTCCACTCTGGGCCAATGATCTTTGAAGGTTTAACAGTTATTTTTAGGAATACGTTTTGTGAAAAGATTAATGCTATGTTTCAGACTAATGTCGTTCTACTATTACATATTTTCTTTGCTAATGTGGTTGACTCTTGGAAAGCTTTTCAGTTAAATTTATCACCTAGCAAAATGTGGTAGGTGTCATTCATAAACTAAAAATAAGTAATGAATTAATTGTTCCTTCTTTATGATGTCCTTCAAAATATCCCACATGTTGTCAACTTTGATAGCTTTTAAACCTTCTTGTGCTGAGGTGGTGCTAAAGAACTGATCCCCAGTAATGCTGAACCTCAATGATAATATGGTGTAATGATATTTGTCATCATCCCAAAATATATGATATTTTACTTAAAATATTTACAGCATTTCACTATCTGCATATTTTAATGTTTTAGTTTTATTTATTACAAAGGTGAGTTTGGTAGTTATGGTAGCTTTACTTTTCTTTCTCTTTCTACTCCCTTACATTTAAACCTATTTATGATTCTAAAATGCAACAATTGTCCTAAAGCCATATTTCTGATTTGATGTAAATATTGTTTGTAATTTCTGACAAATTTGCTTCTTATATGTAATCTTAAGTGTTGTTCTTGACAGCTTTTCCTCAATGAATTGGAGGATTTTCAATTCCTACCAAACACTAAATGATGCAATTGATAGGGAATCCTGCTCACCCAGCATTCTCGACTCTTTTGTAAGGTTTCATAAAAAAAAGTCTCAGTTTGACAATTTGCTGAATGTAGTGGAAATGTGTTTTATTTCTGGGCAAAGATATCACCATGTGCTATTGCCAGATGTGGCAGTTCAATCCTTGTGCCAGGATGGTGAAAGTTAAACCACAGTTTGGGTACGGTCCTTAGTAGAGAGAATATACCCATGCCACCTACTAACCTTTAATTGCAAATTGAACGCTAAAACTAGACCATCATCTAACTATTTTCCAGGAAAAAAATGTCCATGTGTCTGTATCTGAACCAGGTCTTTGTGTACCTATTGCTTACTCCTCTGACTCAGTGTTTTTCTAAACTCTGCAGATGGTCTCGCCAACATCGATGAGTACAGCCAATCAAACCACAGTGACAGAATTTATCCTTGTCGGTTTCCCCACCAGCCGGGGGTGCGAGATTTTGCTCTTCCTGGTTTTCCTACTCATCTATATTTTGACAGTCACAGAGAACGTCATCATTGTCTTTCTTGTATGTTGTGACTACCGCCTTCACAAACCAATGTATGTCTTCCTGGTCAACCTGTCTATCATCGAAATAGGGTACATATCTGTGACGCTGCCAAACCTGCTGGTGAACATGCTCTCTGGAAGGAAGAACATTTCCTACACTGCCTGCATCTCACAGTTGTACATCTTTACGTTCCTGGGAGCAACGGAGTGCTTTCTGCTGGCAGCCATGGCCTTCGACCGCTATGCGGCCATCTGCAACGCACTGCGCTACCAAGCCATCATGACCAGCAGTTTGTGTGCACGGCTGGCAGCATGCTGCTGGTTGACTGGCTTCTTCACTCCTATCTTGCCCATCCTATTTCTGTGCCTACAGACTTTTTGTGGCCCCAACATCATCAACCACTTTTTCTGTGATGCCTCGCCGCTTCTTGGACTATCATGTAGCGACACCCATGTCAAACAGCTTGTGGACTTCTTGGTGTCCATGGTTGTGCTCCTCAGCTCCCTGCTAGTGATTGCGTTGTCGTATGGGCGCATCATTACCACCATCATGGCGATTCCTTCAACGACTGGACGATTGAAGGCCTTCTCTACCTGCACCTCCCATCTGACTGTGGTCTTCATCTATTATGGGACAATGGTCTTCATGTACATTAGGGTGACCAATCTACCTTCCCAGGACATGAACAAGGTGGTGTCAGTCTTCTACTCGGTGGTCATTCCCTTCTTTAACCCCATGATATACAGTTTGAGAAACAAGGAGGTAAAGCAGGCGCTCTACAGAGTATTTCTTAGAAGATCAAGATTCTCATTAAATTTGAGACTCCATACTTCAGCTGCAAAGTAGGAACTCAGCATCATTCTTAAACAACAGCAAAAGTTGGGGTTTAGTTATGGAAGTAAACAAGCAATATCCCCCGCCCCACTCCCAGTACAACAATACCCACGCGTTGGACGCCTCACTCTTCTTTCTTGACAGTGTATGCAGTAACCAAAACAATAAGTTACCATGCAACAGATACCGGAACGTGATACTGGACCTTTAGCAGAAGGATCAGGTGCTGAAAGCCAAGGAGGACAGCAATAGCATCCATGGTGTTGATATGAAAGGGAAGGATGACATGGTAGTAGTGACCAACAAGAGAGACACCAAAACTGGTAGCCGTAGGTGGGCTGCCATCAGGCTGATGCAGTTACCCACATAATGCATGCTGTTTCCAACTTGTTGATTGCCTTGAAGATAACTGAGCAGCAGGTGGCTATAAGTATGGCTATAAGCCTGCTGCTGTGTTACAAAAAACAGTGGTCCCTACTCGTGGACACAATGGTATACTGAGCCAATAATCACACACCTGATAAGTGTTATGTCTTTTGTCCAACCGGACAAGGAATTTATTTAACAATTTTCTTAATAAAAACTGAATGAACACATTAATAACAAGTGGGCACAGCCGTGACCCACAACATTCAGACAAAACAACAAACAGAATGGTAAAAGGAGCAAAGCAAAAATATGTCTGTGTACTTGTAGTCAGTGTTACAGACAGAGAGTGTTATAACCACACCATTGCATTTCACAATATTTTAAATGTCATATTGCATAAGGGTTTTTTTTGGTCGACAACGTTTCGATGCCTGAGTTAAATGAGGGGCATCATCATCAGGACAAAAATATAATCATTGTTGTCTTTAAATATTACACGCAATTGCGTATCACATCAGGCAATTCAACGGATAAGCAGATACCATGAACAATGGAGGAATCGGTACTGCTGTTTCCAGCGTGGAAATGTCATCTGGATTGGGAGCGTAATAGCTCGATATGCAGAAGTCGGCGGCGCTGTGGCGGATGGTGGGGTTCTGGTGTAAGCCTGCTGCTGTCAACTTTCCAATGTCCAATCTACAGCCTATGACTCTTCCTCTCACCTGCCTCCCCACCACCATTGTGGATTGTGCAGGGGTAGAAGAGACCCAGGGGCTCAGGACAAGAGCACACTCTGAGCCTTCCTCCTCCAGTCACTCGAGCTGAGGAAAGAGAGATGAGGGAATCCACCTCATCTTCTGGGTCGCCCTATGATCTGCCAAATGAAGAAGAATTTAGCAAAACAGAGGAATAATCCAATGCTGATTTCAGCCTCCTTTGACAGCTCCAGTCATGTACATGCAGTAGGAGCCGTTAAAGGAACTGAGCTTTCAGAGGCGCAAAGTAGTTGTAAAACCGGTGTCTCTTGTTGTTTTTTAAATTAGAACATTCTACCGTCATAGGACGGAATTGTTCTAAGTGGCTTACAGCCCGCCATTCCAGGTTTTAGCATCCATTAAAGACCCACTCCCCTGTTACAGGCCCTTCCCTTTAGTTCGGGCCTATTACTCTGGAGTGGGCCTTTAATGGCTGATATAGACTGCAACAACCGTTTATAAGGCTATAGCATTATGCTCACAGATGCCAATGACAGATATGCAGTAAAAATTCAGTATTAGTACTAAATGAATGAATGAATAAATGACTACACATTTCTACAGCGCATGGTTACCAGGAGGCAGCCCAGCGCTTCAGTGGTCCATTCATCCCCGATGATTTAGGAGAAAAAAAATGTTTTCAGCATATTCCTAAACCTGAGATGGTTCTCTTCCAGCCGGATAATATCGGGCAGGCTGTTCCAAAGTTTTGCCGACTGTACAGCAAAACTCCTGCCGTCCATACGGCTTTTCCTTATCCTAGGGACTATCAGTAAGTTCTTGTTACTGGATCTAAGGGTCCTGTTAGTTTGATAGGGGCAGAATAAAGGTTGAATGAGATTAGGTCCTGTCTTGGTCAGGGCTTTGTGAACGATGGTTGTTGGACTCGGCCTCGTGGCGTGGTCCTACCCCTCCCGCATGGCGGGCCCGGGACGACATCGGCCCTCCGTCGACCCGCTGTCGACCCCCCTGAACACGAACCATCGATGAGAGCAGCCCCCCTGGCAACCCACGGCTCTCCCCCCTGGGACCCCGGCGGACCCTGCTCGCCAACACTGCCGGTCTGGCAACCATGCCAGGCCACCCATTCCGGCCCGACTCTATCTTGGGCCCATCACGTCCCGAGCACGTGGCCGCAGCCATCCCTGGCCCCGGCCCCAGCGAAGCCCCGACATCGAGGCACCAAGATCCTCCCAGGTGGTCGAGTGGCCACTTGGCGGATACCGGAGAAGGGGGGTTTCGATGGGCCTCCAGCCGTTCCCGGACGCCTGGTATCAATCGCCCCCAGCCTCCCTGGGCGCTGGCTCCACCCCCCTGCTGGGTGTCTGGACACCTTCATCCCGGCCCCTCTGACCCCCAGGCGCGAGGGTCCGGACATCAAAGGACTCCAGTCCTATATCTGGGCCAGCCCTGATTTGGGACTTCAGTTATATCTTGGAGTCGAAGCCCTGCTGACCTCGTCGCTGCTGATCCTGATAAGAACTCTGGAACCTGGAACCTCGAGGCCCTGCTGACGCTGTCGCGGCCTGACCGAGCTGAAACCACCTTCGAGGCCCTGCTGACGCTGTCGCGGCCTGACCGAGCTGAAACCACCTTCGAGGCCCTGCTGACGCTGTCACGGCCTGACCGAGCTGAAACCACCTTCGAGGCCCTGCTGACGCTGTCGCGGCCTGACCGAGCTGAAACCACCTTCGAGGCCCTGCTGATGCTGTCGCGGCCTGACCGAGCTGAAACCACCTTCGAGGCCCTGCTGACGCTGTCGCGGCCTGACCGAGCTGAACCACCTTCGAGGCCCTGCTGACGCTGTCGCGGCCTGACCGAGCTGAACCACCTTCGAGGCCCTGCTGACGCTGTCGCGGCCTGAGCCACGCTGAACTATATCGAGGCCCTGCTGACGCTGTCGCGGCCTGACCCCTTGAACTATCCACGCACCAGTTGGTGCCGAGACTGTCCCGCTACCCCCTTTCCCGAAACCAAGACTTTACGGATCCCGGTGTGATAACCTTACGAGAACCTGCCTTTCTTTCTTATATAAAGATTCTTGAGAATATTCCTTCGTGTGGTGTCTTTCTGTGGTAGTGTGATTGCTCAGCTGTTAAGATTGTAGGTGAGGAGCCTCGCCAAGGAGGCCTCCCTACGGCGCTCAGCCTATTCCATAGAGGGAGGTGGGTCTCGGGGCGGGCAGTCAGACATCTTCTGTCTCCCCTGGGATCGCCTTTCCAACATTGGTGGCAAGCGACGGGATCCGAGCCCGCGCAAATCGTACAGCGAGTAACTCGCCACTACTAACAGAGACACACAGCAACCATGAGTACTAAGGAAGCCGGAACGACCACAGAATTCCAGAAGGAACAATTAGAGGATTACACCCATAAAGAACTCAAACAATTCTGCAAAGCCCTGGGTATCGCTACCACCGGACTAAGCACAAAAGATGATTTTAAAGAAGCGCTGCAAACGTGGGTGGAGACCGGAGCGACTCCGCCCCAAACTAACGATGACATTGTCCTAGAGGTACCCCTGAGTACAGTCTTAACCCCAGTAGAAGAAAGAACCGCCAACGGAGAACCGGGCCTCTCCCATGAAGACGCCCGAGAGCGAGAGAGGAGTCGGCTCCATGAACTAGAACTCGCCCGACTCCGGCTGGACGGAGAACTCCAATTAGCCAAAAAGAAAATGGCCCTTGAGCAACTACGATTAGAGGGAGACCTAAAAGAGAGGCGGAGGCAAAGAGAATTGGAAGAAAAAAAGCTCACGTACGAACACGAGCGTGGCCTCAAGGAACTAGAAATCAAAGCCAAGATCGAAGAGGCTGGCGCCGCGGTAACCCGGAACCCTCCACCTCCTGCCGACCCGAAGGTCCACATTCCTAAGGATGTCGTCAAGGAGTACTACAAAAATGACGATATCCAGCAATGGTTCAAGGCGTATGAAGTTGCCATGACCGCGCACCGCATCCCGCGAAAAGATTGGGGTGCCGGCTTATGGGGGAGATTTGTCAGCGAAGGAAGAGACACCCTGCTAGAGCTGGCCGAGGACGTGATGTCCTCCTATGACCACATGACCACCCGGTATGGCCTCACCCCCGAGATGTACCGACAGAGGTTCAGAGATTGCAAAAAGATCCCCGGTACCACGTGGGTGGAGTACGTAAACTTTTATAGCCGGGCCCTGGAAGGATGGATCAAGGGCAGCAAAGTGTCCATCTACGAGCAGCTGTTCGACCTCATCGTTTGGGAGCACCTCTCCAACAACTGCTTTGTCGAGCTCAGGCAGCATCTCCTCGACAGCAAGCTGACCGAGCCCCGAAAACTCGCCGTCGAGGCCGATCGATGGGTGAGCACCCGGGTCCCTCGGACCCCGATAGGAGAAACGGGACGGAACGGCCCGGGGCACCCCCGCCAGCGTGGCGGCGGAGGAGGCCAGAACAGGAGCTGGGACTTTCTGCCGGCCCCGGGACGGAGTCCCCCTCGGGGGTCCCCCCAGAATAACACTTTGCCATCCCTGACCAGAAGAGGGACCCCGCCCGCACGGCCGGGGCCCCGCCCGAACATTACTTGCCACAGCTGCCAGCGGCCCGGTCACTATGCCAGTGACCCCCTCTGCCCCATGAACCAGCGTCCCGGCACCACAGGGCCTCCGACCCGCCAGTTCGCTGCAGCAGCCCTGGGGGAAGGGTAAGAAGAAGACGAAGAGATCTACAATGAAGATCAAACCGAGTATGAACCGGCCGCCATGGCCCTAGCCTGCCTGGGTGAAAGAGACATGGTCCCCCAGGCCCCGCTACCGAGCAACACTCAGAAATACCGCCAGTGGGTCCACATCAATGGACGACGGACCGAAGCCCTCCGAGACACGGGCGCCAGTGTAACGGCCGTCCGCTGCCACTTGGTGACCCCCGAACAGATCATACCAAACGTGCGATGCCCCGTGAGGGCCGCCGACAACTCAGAGACTCTGTGTCAGATGGCCCGAATCCCCTTTGAGTGGGGGGGGGGGGGGGGGGGGGGGGGTCAGGCACCCTCAAGGTGACCGTCCGGGACGACGCCCCCGTGGACTGCCTCCTCGGAAACGACCTCGAGAGCTCTCCCTGGGCCCAAGTCGAGCGGAGAGAACATCTAGGAATGATGGGACTACCAGAGTGGGTCTGCGCTCTGACCCTATCTATGACTGCCCGGGCCCTGGCGGCGACCGAGGCCACCCCGACTGAAGAACCAGAGTGGCCCGCGCCACCACCGCCCGCAGTCAATGAGGACTCCGACCCCGAGACATCGGAGCACGACCCAGAAGGCAGCACCGATCTCAGCGACATACCCGAACTAGCCCAATGGCGCCAGGAGGGTGGTCCCACCTGAGAACACTTCCAGCAGGAACAGAAGGCCTGCCCCTTCTCGAGGGGACCCGGCAGCAAGCCACAGCCCAAGCCGCCGGGGACACCTCTGGGTCCCACTGGGTCTACTGGGACCACGGCCTCCTATACAGTGAACAGAAAATTGCCGCACTGGGCATACCTATAACGCTTAGGGCAAAAAGTGTTACAGCAAACAAATGATGGACGGAATGCTGAAAATGCAAACATTCTCCCCCAGTCAAAAGATCTGGGTCAAATCCATTGTTATTTTGCCCACTCTGCCACCCCAGTTTGAACCTAAAATTTAGACAACCTTGCACCATGACGCAAGGGTGCCTGCATTGGCACACAAAAGCCAATTGTGGACTAGCGCAGTGTGAAAGAACAGGCATGTGCTGTATCTGTTGAAAACAGCACAATCTTGCCCTTTCCGTTTGACGTAGAGCAGCACAGTAGGCTTGCGGCGCTGCCCTACATCAAATTTAAATGAGGCCCTTGGTTGGATTGTTTTTTTTTGTGTGTAGTATTTTGTTCTAGTGTACATTAATGTACTTGTTTTTTAAAAGCAGCGATTTAGTACACTGAGCTGTGTTTGTTGAGTGCTGAATGCAAGAACTCTCTTCTACCTGGGAATAGTAGATATAATCCCACAGAAGTCCAACGCTTTCCCTGCTGTTGCACAGACTGGAGTGGTAATAATACATTTTACCCCTTCGTAGTCCAACACTTTCCCTACTGTGGACAGACTGAAATGGGAATAGTAAATGTAACCCCTCTGAAGTCCAGCGCTTTCCCTACTGTTGTACAGACTGGAGTGGAAATAATAAATTTGACCCTTTGAAAATTAATGCTTTCCCCAATGTTTATAGTATTTTTTACCAAATGTGTTTTTTGCAAATTAAAAATGTTAATAATAAGGGCCTGATCATGAGTCTGGCAGTCCATGGAACGCCAAACTCATGGTGACGCAGCAGTCTTCCGACCATCCTATTACAACTTGGGCGGTTGAACTGCTATTGCACCACCACAACTGCCTTCCTGGTGGTGGTGCAGTGGTCTGAGGGCCGCAATATGCTTGGTAGTGCCCTGAGGCACCGCCATGAATATTATGACTTTCCTCACCACCAGCGGTCTCATGAAGGTTCTTCCTCTATGAAACTGTTGGTGGAGAGTGAAGAAAGACTCCCTCTTGCCCCTGTGAATGGGAGCACTTGCAGGGGGAACAGGCTGTGTCTCCCTATAGGTTTGTACTCCCAGTTACCCCACTGAAAGGAATGCACGCCATGGTGCATTCCTTCCTGTGCAGTGACAAGCACTGGCGGTCCGGTGGCGGTGCAGTTTAAGGCTCACTATGAGTCTTTACACAGCAGCGCCGGGGGACCACCATGCCCCCCATCCAGCAGACTACAAAAAGGCATGTAATATATACATAGCATACAATATTACTGGAATGTATTTAATTTATATTTTGTTATCTTTGTATATTAAAATATTTAACATTTATCACTTTGAGCTCTATAATAAAAATCTATATTTCTGTTTTTGTTTACCTCAATTTTGTGTCAGTGATCTGAAAGTTTGAAGTGCTGAAGCTAAGAATTAAGTAGCCAATACCAATTGAAAATTCTGCTTGCCTCAGCAACTGGCAATTTCAATAACTGTTTAGGATCAAGAGTTCTGAGAATGATTCCATATGAGTGGTTGGGTATCCACCAGATATTTAGGGCCATATTTACGAAGAGTTTCCATCAGGCTTGTGTTACTTCTTAACCCGTTAAGTGCTGCCGTCGGCCGTTGAACGTTCAGATCACTACCTGGCTGGTGCTGCGCGCGTTCAACGGCTGATGCAGCCCCACCCATTTTTTAAAATGGCCGAACTGCCGTGAGATCGTGCAGCGGCCAAAGGGTTAATGGAACCTAGCGCCAGTCTTCTCCTGGGATTTACAAAGCAATTCAAATAATGATCTCTATTGGATTGTAACTCAAAGTCATGCAACGAAACGCAATGTGTGGCCCTTTGTTACTTTGCATAAAGGGAGCATCCCGTGGGAGGAGCATAGGCGTCCCCATGCAACCAGCATTGGGTTTTGATGCATATCGATAATGAATCTTATGCAGGGATTTACACCAACACCCTGTGACTCCCTGAGGCAGGCGTAACAAGGAGAAATGTTCTCATTTAACGTCATTTTACCATCTTTTCCCTCTTACCTCAATGCAGACGCATTGCCCTATGGCGCAAGGGTGCTTGTGTTGGAGCATGGCTGCAGTAAGTGCGCCAGCACCGGACGAGAGAGCAGGACTGTGTCACTTCTAGGTAGATATGTCCTTCCGGTTCATGCAACCCAGGGCAGCAACTTTACTTTCTGCGTTGCCGGTATTCTTTGTAAATGTGACCCTCAGTTTCAGAGGGACTGACCTTTACATAGGTGATCTGTCAGTGGTATTAGTCTATACTGCCCAATTATGCATCCTAATGGAAGGTATCAAATGTGACAGGAAGGCGTTAAACAGAGTGGCAGGGATACAACGCTTTGATGTAAATGTGTAAATGTGTATGAAACTTATATAGCGCAGGACTTACCCTGGGGCATCTCCGCGCTTGCTTAGGGAACCCGTCCTGGTATTCCCCTGTGAGATACCCCGGCAGGGTATCCACAAGGTGAAAGCCAGGCATCCCGCCGCGAGGGGCCGATGTGGAGATTAAGCAAGCTATTGCCCAGAGTCGCAGAGTGTGACCCCGTGAGTCGAGTAGGCACCGGAGCAAGAATTGTCGAGACCGTGGAATTTATGAGCCCTAGACCCGCCGAGGCGGGGAAATCGAACCCTGGTCCACGGCCGATCTCAGATTCCGGGTCTGCCGCCTCTAACCACTGAGCCACGCTTCTCCACCTTGATGGATGTTACAACCCAGAAGAAGTAACACAGACTCAAAGGAGCAAGAGGAAATCATAAAAAAAGATGAGCCAGATCTTTACTAATATCTGCAGAGCTCATGATCTATTATGGCATCAGACAGGTGACCCAGAGGATGAGGATGAGATGCCTATTAGTGGATCATAGATAACCAAGGAAGTATTATTGTCTTAGTCCAGCTGATGTCACATATCATCACAGTATAAAACATCAATCCTTCCTATCGATCTCTCAAGACAAACCTGCTAGAGGGGAGGTAACAGCGTACGCCACTGCGCGAACCCATAAGATGACTCTCCTTGTGACGTCAGCTCATTCGACAGTAACAAAGCTAAACATCCTTACCCGAACAACACATGGTAGGGTAAAACAGTATCAATTTCCTAACCAAAAATGAGGGATTAGGAAATGTCTCATTCATAAATTATAAACTGAGTATCTCTGATTCTGGCTGAGAGGTCACTTGGAAGAAGGCTCAGGGGATGGCCTTCTTGAATGATGTCACACTTATATGACAGACGGCTCTGTCCTCTTATGCAGAGTGGAACAATAAGACATAAAAGACATAAAGTAATGCATTGATTTATATTTTACACCACAAATAGTGGGATCAGGAGACACTAAATCCTCAAAATGTCAACATTTAGGTATCTGAGCAGGGAGATTGGGGGGCACACTTGCCCCTCCCATACTGAGGGGGACTCAACTGAGGTTCATTGCAGATTTATTTCACACTGGAATCCTTGGGTGAAATTGTTCCAGATCCCTCAGTGACCTGCAGATGTTGTTCCTGAGACTCCAAGAGTTCATTGCTTCAATCAATCAATCAAACAATCAATACTGCTTCAGACTATTTCTAATAGCAGCTGTCAGTTCACACTCTCCCAATGACCATTGCTCTGCAAATGCTCTTAACGCTAACCAACCCAGACTCCCCCTCTTCACAGTCAGTGCTCTAAAAGCTTCTCAACTGGACCTCCCCCTCTCTATGGCCAGTGCTCTAGGGTAAACGTTGTTTACAACGCGGTGTTTACACCGCACGACCTTTACCACGCTGCCATTACAACTCAAGTCATTACTACGACTTGCGCTGGATGGCGCTGTTGTTTAAGGAATATTGTGATTTTCTATTCCAACACCTTCCCTGCTGTTACATGGGCTGGAGTTGGAATAGAAAATTATAATAATCCTCAATCCGCGCCCTCCAACGCAAGTCGTTGTAACGACTTGCGTTGTAAAATCCGCTATGTAAAGTACAGGGCCGTTTCTACCATTAGGCCGGACTAGGCCGCCGCCTAGGGCGGCAAAAGGGAGAGGGCGGCAAAAAGCATGTTTGGGAAATCCCCGAATGGCTGGCCTTGGACCTCAAAAGAGGGGAAATACAGCACACTTTGCAGAACGACACAATGCCCTTTTCCGGTGCCCCTGGAAGTTGCTATCCTCCTTTGCCTGCAGCGTTTATTTTCCCCTCAGCATTTACTAATTGTATTTATCTTTCTGCAGACCGCATTTCTTTCAAATGCAGCCTGCAGTATGAAATCTAAAACATGTTATTGAGCAAATAAGCACCCCTGAACCTGTTCAGTTGTGCAGGCCGGGGTCCTAGCAAATTGTCTTCAATTGCTGATAAGGGTGCCCCATAAGAGCAGGCCTGCCATCAATCAGGCACCCTTATCAGCAATTGAAGGCAGGTTAGCCATTCTATTTGGCAAATGGATAGGGGGAGAAAATCTGTCCAAGTATGGGCGCTTTTTTTCTCACATTACCAAAGATTGAAAGTTTTGATGGGATTTGGTAACTGGAGCAATAGAAGCTGTCTCAGAGAGGGGGCCCTGCCTGCCCCTGACAGATGAGGCTTCAAGGCTGCTCAAACAAGGCAAAGAAAGCCAGAAGCCCCTCTGACGGACAAAGCCTGTGGGCCTGGCTTTGTGCTTACACTGAAATGTCCTTTGTGTATAAAGCAAACCTGGAAAGGAGAGTCGTCTTTTTTATTTGTAACCTTATTACATTGATGCAGCATTATTGTTGGAAGATAATATTGTGTATGAATAGGATTGTAATACATTTAAGATTAAATAAAGCATGGGGTTGCTATCTGCTGACCAAGAGACAATTTGTAAGGCCAGTTGTGAATTATTATAAAAAATGGGCGTAGAGTACATAGCAAACCGAGAAGGATGAAGCAGGAGAGTCGCACGACGAGGCCAGTAGTGTGCAGAATAGGTCTGCGGGCAGGAGCCACGTCACCGCTTTCGGACAGTCACTGAGTGGTTGGTATTGCCATGTCAGTGCATTGCATCCACGTTTATCTCATGCCGAAATGTTGCCATTTTCAGTCCTTCCTGGGCCTACATTGTTGACCTCTGGGCTGCTATGGGCAACTGTCCACCTAATTACGACACCTGGGACCAGGATTTGCAGCGGGCAAGTATGAGCAAAATCAAGTGGGCCTGGTGTTCGCTATATCTACCTTTGGTGCCTACTTACTGTGGTAAATAAATAAATTACCGGTACTATTTTTCTATGCATTAAATGAAAAGGATAGCTCAATAAATGAGAGGCAGAGTCCGTGGTATCTGAGTCATACGGGCTTTAATTAAGTGGCTCGAGCCAATGGACATCGTGTTCCATCACCTACTAAGGTTCAGGAAGGGATATTCTCAACATTTCATTAACATCATACAATATATATAGTAGAACTGTACAGTTGCATTGAATACAGTAGGCGTAACAAGTGACAAACGAAAGATAAGAACATATGGGCGTGAAAAGAAGGCGTGCACAAGGCGTGCACGGAGGTGTGTGATGTAGACGTCACAGAAGTGTCATAAGTGGGTGGATATATGGAGGGGGCTTCATGGGCAGCTGGAACCTTTAACCTACTGGTGCGCGCAAAACGAATCATGACGTGTAACTGGGGAGAGCTGGGGGGCCGCTGACTCCTAGCACTAGTACAGGAGACTGAAGTCTGGGATGTCAGAACGACCTGTACCTATAGCGTATCTGATATCTTGTGTTTAGAGTACATGTTGCTTGATTCTAGAAGTCATCAGGGCAAAGGCTGCTTGTCACTAAAAGCTAGTGCATGCATATATTTCTTCATGTATTGCATGGACTATGGATCGTCTATGGATACAAATACAGTAAATCACTTGCATGGAGACAGAAAGACTGGACTGTAGACGGATATGTTTATGCTGTTCGTTAGCTAGGAATGTGAAGCCGGGGAGCTGAACAGATAACTGTAGGCATAACATATTCTTGGCAGGCAGGCCAGGCCTAGCCGGGCACCGCGTTGCTGGGCAGGAAGTAAGGGAAGGGTCAGGGATGCGGGCGGGGCTGCATCTCTCGGAACATTTCAGGAGACTCGAGGCCTGAATCTCGTGTCCGGGCCCTGTGGAGCCTTAGGAACGGGTGCATCTCGATGATTTAACGTGCACCATGTAAAGACGTTGGCAACATAGGCCTGAAAGCCTAATCCAGGTTGCTTTCACGAAGGACTGGATAACTGACATACTAACGTTGGACGCAACTGTAAATGCGTCTTTATTATCGGCTATGGAGGGGAAATGCATAGAAATCATGCATATATATTACATGTTGGGGAACACGTAGGGACACATAACAGGGCAAAATTCAGTTTTCCTCATTCCCTCCTTGTGCCCTACGTTCCCTTCAGGAAACATCAATATTCATGAGACCATCTATCTGTTCATACAGCATCATTTGCTCGTCTTTTTTCTTTTGGGCATGGGACTGTGGACGTGGAATACAAGAGGTAGCGCACAAGCCGCAAATCGCTGGGCCACATTGTAAACAGAGACAACAACTGAATATGATCATTACTACTACTCCCAGGAATGACAGTACTTTCCATCCCCATGCAGATATTACACTCCAGAGCCAGCCGGACCAAGTCCAGGTGCCTGGATTCTGGTGTAGCTGATGAGCTATTTTATGAAGTCTAGTTATTCCTGAATACACAGACGGTGCGTTATTAGGAATGAAAACGCAACAACTAGATCCGATGACTCTACAAGCTCCGCCCCTATCGGCCAGAATGACGTCAAGAACAAGGCGGTTCTGAAGAACAACAAATCTCATAGCAGACTGCTCTTCTGTTAAGTTACCTAGGGCGGAAGTAGTCTCATTCACTACTGCTTCAAGGGTTCTGGTTAACCTGCGTATTAATTTACTATTCTGGACAGGACCTATGAAGAAAAAGAAACCTTTATTTAAATCCGTATACTGTTCCAATGCAGTTTCAGTCTGATCGATAATTGGGGACTCAATCTCCCTTCTATGTCTGACGTGTACTAGATGGGTATTTCGGTGATAATCGGATGGGGCTAGGAAAACTGGTGGCAGTAGGAATGCAATGTAACATGTTCCATCCCAATCTAGGGGCAAATGTACATAAGCGGTCTGACCACATATAAAATAGGAATGACGTGAAGCTTTGAAAGTGGACTTCCCTTTGTCACTGTATTCGACCACAGTAGTACAATCACTGTGTCCTAGGTGTACTTAACCATTCTTTCTAACACATAATTCACCTTTCACTGGTAGAACAGTTATAGAAGGCAAGTCTGAATAAGTCTCGGACTGAACATTCAAAACCATGAGGTTAGAGGAAAAATTACCTAGATCATATACTTCATTTTCTAGATCTATCCCTGTCCTATGGGAAAGACCGTCCTTGTCTGGGAAACAGGTTTCATTCATAACAGTATTCAGAAGGGAAACTGTGGACTTATCGTCTAAAGATGACGTCAATGTAAACCATGCTCCACACGAACCATTGTGTGAAAACGGATAGGGAAAGAGTGGCAGAACTCCCTTCACTGTCTGGAAAGGGGGGAGTCGACCACATACCCAGCAATTAGTGGCATTGCTGGTCTGGTGCGAATAGTGTAACATACGAATAAAAGTATTGTTGCGCATTGCAAGTCGATAGGATAACTCGTGAGGGGGTAGTTCACTAAATGTGTGCTCTACTGTATCATTAGAGGAAAGGTGTACATGTGAATCGAGAGGAGGAAAAAATACGTGTAACATACAACTTATACATGTGATCGTAAGACTCAGAATAAACATAAACAATAATGTAACGATGCATCTGCTTCGGAGATTTTTACAATATTTCGTTTTCTTGAAGTCTCGTCTATCTCTCTCACTATGTGGGTCTATCACATACATGTCAGAAACCTGTCTAACCGCTTCACCCGAGGGGGACTTAAACAATTAAACGCTGTCTGACTTACTAGACCTCAATTTGATTTTATACTCCTGCTGCGGAGTTTTCTCTAACAGGGGAAGTTTAGAGTCAGTATCGGGGCAGTCCTTGAAAAAAGTCTTTGGACACAGTCCATGGAAACGCTTGATGTGACTGGAATGGAGCCAGCCCTTTCTTCCTTCTAGCTTTACGGCGGTCCTTGTGGTCATCAGAACGAGTTTTGGCTCCTTCCAGCGGGGCTCCAGAGGGCTTGAGCGATCAAAATTCCGAACCAGAACTAGATCTCCTGGAACGACCTCGTGCGGTTTCACCTGGGTGTTGTCCGGAAAGGCAGCCGCGACCTGTGAACGACAAGAGAGTAGTGCAGACATCAAGGAAGCCAGGTAATCTGTCAGCATGTTACTATCAACATCGGTGATTTTACGAGGCATAGGTGTACCCCACATGTTTGGGGGACGACCAAAAATAACTTCATATGGTGACAAACCAGATCTGGAGTGAGCGACCATTCGCATATAGAAGAGGGCAACCGGCAGGGCTACCATCCAATCTACACCTTTTTCTGCACAGACCTTCGCTAATCGTATTTTCAGAGTTTGATTGTGTCGCTCGACGAGGCCAGCTGCCTCGGGGTGTCGTACGCAGTGGAATTTCCACTGGTACCCTAACAGAAGTGATACCTGTTTCATGAGTTCGGACGAGAATGGCTGTCCATTATCTGAATACACGACACGGGGCAAACCATATCGAGGGAAAAACTCACGAACCAGCTGCTTGGCAGTGGTCACGGCAGTATAATCTGAGACTGGATATGCTTCTGTCCATCTGGACAGAGACCATACAACTACGAGGACATACTTGAATCCTCGACATCGATCCATCTGGATATAATCCATCTGGAGGACTTCAAAAGGATGGTCAGGAGGATGAAATCCACCTTGTTCCACGGGAACACCTTTTCCTGGATTGAACTGACAACAGATCATGCAGGTACGCACTTTCTGCTTCGCTGCTGCTCGTAAATGCTTGTTGAACCAGAGGTTCTGGATGCTGTCTAACATGGCTTTTTCTCCTAAGTGTGCTGGACTATGTGCTGTATTAATAATGACTTGAACCATAGAGTCGGGGAGAAACCATGTGGCTTTTCCCTTCGTCAACCATCCCTGATCTGTTTGGACCCCTCCTTGTTCAGTCCATTTCTTGATTTCGTCTGGAGTAGCATGTGTCTGTATGTCTAGTACATCTTGTGTAGGGTCCTTGACTGTCATGCAAGTCGTCAGGACTGAAACGTCTGTCTTTATCGTGTCAGCTGGAATGTCTGGAGTCTGAGCTGTAAGCTTGGCTGTACGATCTGCCAGGTCGTTACCCTGGGAAATGGTGTCAGTGACTCTCGTATGTGCTTTGCACTTCATGACGGCTATAGCCGTAGGTAAATGTATTGCTTCTAACAGAGCTTGAATGAGGGGGCCATGCTGAATCTTGGCTCCATGAGAGGTCATAAAACCTCTTTCTTGCCAGAGGACTCCAAAGTCGTGAACGACTCCGAATGCATAACGTGAATCTGTATATATGTTTACTTTCAGGTTCTTGGCTCGTATGCAGGCTTGGGTCAGAGCGATGAGCTCTGCTGCTTGGGCAGACAGGGTGTCAATACGATGTGTTTCTATAACTTCAGTTTCAGTAGTCACTGCATATGCTGCTACTAACTCTCCTGTACTTGTTCTCATACATAAACCGTCCACATAAAGTGTCAGGTCTGGGTCAGGTAATGCAATGTCCGTCAAGTCTTGTCTTGGCTTCGTCATGGTGTTAATAACTTCCACACAGTCATGTGTTGCAGGGTTTGAGGTAATCGAGGGTAACAGTGTAGCAGGGTTTAATATGTTGCAGCGTCTGATCTCTATGTGTGGCTGAAACAGTGTCAGTTCATATCCTGTCAATCGTGCAATTGTCAAGTGCTGAGTCTGTGTTCTATTTAAAAGAACTTCCACGGAGTGTGGAACCTGTACTATCAGAGGGTGTCCTAACACTATGGAATCACTTTGTCTGATAGCTAAAGCTGTGGCGGCAACTGATTTGAGGCACGCAGGCAAAGCCTGGGCTACTGGATCCAATGTGCTAGAAAAATAAGCACAAGGCTTGTGTTGTCCTGCTTGATCTTGTGTGAGAACAGATAATGCTGTACCATCGCGTTCAGTGACAAAAAGTGTAAAAGGTTTACGGTAGTTTGGTGTCGCTAAAACAGGAGCTTGACATAAAGCTTTCTTTAATTCTTCGAAAACAATTGTATGTTTCTGGGTCCAAGGGAGGACAGTCGATGTCGCTGCCTCCTGTGTTGTCAACTGTATCAGTGGCTTGGCTAGATATGCGTACTGAGGGATCCATTGTCTGCAGTAAGAAGTGAGGCCGATAAAAGCTCGTACCTCCTTCTGTGTCTTGGGCTGTGGAAGATGTACAATTAACTGGATACGGTCAGGTGTCAACTGTCTACCCCTCTTGGACAGCAAGTGACCAAGGTACACCACTTGCTGGACACAGAATTGCAGTTTCGAAGGGGACACCTTGTGCCCCATTTCTGCCAGAAAATACAAGACTGTCAGTGATGCACGTTCGCAGTCACGTTCTGTACGGGCAGTGATCAATAGGTCATCAACGTACTGGAGCAGGGCAGTGTCAGTTGGCATGTGAATACTATCTAGTTGTCGTTTCAGTGCTTGGCTGTAAATACTAGGACTTTCTGTGAACCCTTGAGGTGCACGTGTAAATTTATAACTACGTCCATTTAAACAGAATCCGAAAAGGAACTGGCTGTCTGGATGGATGGGGACGCTAAAGAAGGCGTTCTTGAGATCGATAACAGTAAAGAACGCTGCTTCGGAATCAATGGCAGTCAATAGGGAAGAGATATCTGGAACCACTGGGTACTGGGGTATGATACATTTATTAAGTTCTCGAAGGTCAATCACTAGTCGGTAGACTGGAGGTGCATTTGGGTCAGTACGTTTAAGGATCGGAATGATAGGGGAATTACATACATTGGAGTCAGTTTCTACAACCACTCCTTGAGCAATGAGCTCGTCAATGATTTTCGATAAGGCTGCTACAGCCTCAGGTGGCAACTTGTATTGTCGGATTCGGGGTAGTACAATTCCTTGTTTCAGAGTGACACGGTATGGCGTAATGTGCATATAACCTACATCAGTTGGACCTTGCGCCCATAAATGCTGTGGTACATTCAGTAATCTTGGATCAAAATCTCTTAACACATAATGTCCTTTAAAATCACGTAAAAACAATCTCACTCCTTCCGGAGAACAACAAATCACTGCTCCCAGTTCTTTCAATGTTTTAATACCAAGTAAGTTTTCTGGACATGATTTCGTGAGTAACAAGTCTGTAGTTCGGGACAATGGACCAACTTCTAGGGAAACTGGTTTCGATATTTCATTAACAATAGGCTTTCCTGAAAATCCCAGGGAAACAATTCTTGAGCCTGAGAGAGGAGCCCCTGGAACCTCGTCATGACTGATGGTAGTCCTACTTGCCCCTGTATCAATCAGAAACTTTCTGTCTTTCCCTAATACCTGACTGTGTACATAGGGACCCTCTTGATCTACAGGAACCTCGATGAGAGGCAAGCCAACCTCCCTCTCCAGGCTGTTTCATGAATACTGCTGATATTCTGGATAATCTGACTGTGCGTACTGGTACATCTGCTGTGTAACTTGTTGTGTGGCAGCTATTGGCTGCGGTACTGTTACTGTCTGTTGTGCGTTCTGCGGTGGTTGCGTGTTTTGTGGAACATGTTCCTGTCTAGGAGGACGCGGTCTTTCTTTCGTTTTACCAGTAGCTATGTTGTGTTTCAGAACGGCACATTCGTTTATATAGTGACCTGGCTGTTTACAGTAATTGCATGTCCCTTTTACAGGAGCTGCAGAATGACTGGTCTGAGTCGTACCCCTCTTCTGACTATCCACCGGAACAGACTGTGCAACTAGTACTTTCATTTTCGTGTCTTTCATACGTCTCCTTTCGTGTTCCTGCTCTTCTCTGATTCGGTTCTGGTGGTACTGTAACATTTGTAACATTTGGGACGGGGTATTAGCTTGCCAGGTACTCTCAACTTTCAATACTCGATTTTTAACTTGTGGTAAAGAATTCTCTACTAATTTGGTAACAAAAAGATGTGGATACGATTCACTACTTGTTTTCAGACCGCTATTAATAATGAAACATTTCTCAAATCTGGAATAAAAATCACTAGTGTCTTCGTCTTGTTTCTGTTTACAAGCTGAGATGGCATCCCAGTCTTCCTTTTTCGTGGCTAGTAATCTTGGCAAGACTTGTATTAGCAACTCGGGCAATGCTTTGGCTTTTTCCCCGAGACCAGTACCAGGAACTCGTGTTTTATCTTCGTTCTCTAATTCTGCCCAGTCAATCTTTTTCTCTCCCACCTCCCATTCCTTTTCTTTAAGTTTTTCATATATGCCCGCAGGCAACAGAACCTTTAACATTTTAATGATATCGGGATACGTGTATTCTCCCATGCGGAGCATGTCTTTTAATTCACGGTGGAACCCTGCTGGATCTTTATCGTGACAGGGCACTAACTTTTTCATTTCCAATAGTTCTATTTTCGTTAAAGGGGTGTAAACAAATACTCGTTCGAGCGCACCTCCCCCTGTCCGAACAGGATGGACTTCTCGCAAGGGATTCTGTCTGTCTATGTAAAATGTCTTCCTTACCGGGGGTGGAACAGGTACGAAATGTGGAGTCAGGAACGTTCTGTATTTGTGACGTTGTTCTAAAATGACATTAATCAAATCGGTACCTAGGCCTTTCCATCTGTTTAGGAGTAACTCGTCCAATACATTATATAGGGGACCTGGGTCAGAATGCTGACTTTCATACAGTGTAATGAGGTGTTGGATCATGTACATACCCACCAGTCACTGTTCGTCTGGGGAAAGTTTCAGAAACGTTTGGGCCACTACTCCGTCCTTAAATGTGCTAGAATCACTAGTCCATTGAACTGCTGATCGGGCTAGTTCCTGTTCATGCATGGTACTAAGCTCACTGTAACCTATTCATTGTTTCAAAACTCTATCGGTAACTTGGAATAAATGCTCAAGAGAACACTGTTCTGGTTCGGGAGGAAGGAAAGTTTTCTTACATTCTAGGCGTGTGTGTCTGTCAAAAGGTCTCGTCCTACCTACGTACGCTATTCTATCTGGGTTGTCTGTGTCTACATCTTCGTCTGAGGTGTCGTTCTCTTTCTCGGTTTCTCTCGTTGCTTTCTCCCTTTCGTGTATGCCTAGAATTTCTTTACGAATCTTTCTATACATGGATTCTATACAACCTTGTTTACTGTGTTTTCCGTCTGCTATGTTGTCACTCCATTTTGTCAGGACTTTCATCTCGTCTTTGTTTTTACCAGGCTGGTCTTGTTCTCTTATTAAACAGTTTATCAAAAACTGCAAGATCATATTTTGGGTCTCGACTTTCCTGTGGGCCATAGCCTCGTGAATACTTTCTGGTTTTTCCCCTGTTCTGATGAAATGATATATTCTGTCTAAATGTTCCCTCATTTCCGGTATGATAGCCAAATAGCTTGCAACTCGTCGTAGACGTATGGAATATAATATCATTTGATCTTCGCCTGGCACTGGATCATATCTACAATCAGTAAGGTATTGTTTGAGGGCTGCGTATGTAGCCACTTTTGGCGTGCGCTGTAATGCTGCGTCTCTCAGCTTCATTCGTTTTACTTGAGGCGGGGTGATAGGGATACCTCCCCCTGCTCCTCCTGAACTTGAATCATCAACTAATATGGGGTGTGCCGTTGCTGGTAATGTGACTGGTAAAGTAGGCATACGTAATATAGGCTGGTCCTGGGTTACTGGTGGATTAAAAGGATTCCCGGGACCAGTGGCTGGAGGAACAGTAATTGCGTTAGTAACAGGGTTGTGAGGTTGAGCAGGCGGAGTAGGATTCGGATTTGTATATTCTGGGACAGTGTCGTCTAAATAGGAAGAAAGGAAAATTTCAGCTGCGGTCGGTTTATGGCGTAGCTTAGTCGGGACCAATGGTGGTGGTAAATTACAGGGTGCTTCCGGGGTCGCCTTCGGCAGGCCCTCGGCGAGAAGGGGATACATGCCTTTAATAAGGGCATTTCTTTGTCTGTCTGACTGTTCTGCTCTAACTCGTTCACCTTCTTCTAATAGTTCCCTTTCTTGGGCTTTTTCTGATGATTCCCTACTTAGTTCTGCTTTTCTGATTTCTTTTTCGGTTCTTTTGTGCGATTCTTTGCGCCACAATTCTATGGCATCTTTCTGGGATTGTCTGGCTTTCTTTTTCCATAATGCTTCCTCTACTCTCATGATGCACTCAGCATCCCAGGTTCCTGAAACAGGCCATCTATATTTCTCTTCCAGATTTTTGGTATAGTCTACCCATAAGTCTAAGTACAGTATGGCATCTAAGCCATGTTTATGATACATGAAATGTCCGGGTCTGTCCCTAGGTGGGACAGGAACTGATTCTTCGAGTATCCCTTTTCTGGTTCCTAGCTGACGTAACTTTGAAAACAGAGGCATATTTGAACGTACTTGAACTTGAACACAATGAACACAGTAATGAAATAGCAAACAAATCATTCATACCACGACATCAAAACACATTGAAGACAGTTCGAACAGATACTACCTAGTACATTGAAAACATAATACTGGAAATCTCGAGAAACTATACTAGAAAACAGAATTACTGGATGCACTGCTAAAACAGTACAGAACATACCGGTCTCAAAAAGAGACACGTCATACCGTATCCACCTAGGTGAACACGTCGGACCGGATCTGTGTACCCAGACCCGTCTGGACCGGGCACAAATTAGTGAACCCGTCTAGATGCGTTCCCAGCAATGGTACTCACCGGGAAGCAAAACTGAAGAACTCGGACTGGACTGGACTGGACTGCTACGACATCTGGTTACTGCTACGCACTACGCATGCGCTTTGGGCTTCGGAAACAGGTGGGCCTCCGGATACCTCGGACCTTGCTCTCTCGGCTTGGGCTCTGGTCGGGACTCTCCGCCTTCTTCACCGCCTCGTCTGGATGCTGGACCGCAGTCTCCGTCTCCTCCGTGGGCCTGAGGGAGTTTAGCAGGAAAACCTGCAGGTGCACAGTAGGGGTCCGTCACGGCTGTAGAAGGGGTCAGGGGGCCTGCGTTACATCGCCGGCGCGTGGGGAAGGGGCTCGTCCCTATTCGGGCGCCATTATGTGGTAAATAAATAAATTACCGGTACTATTTTTCTATGCATTAAATGAAAAGGATAGCTCAATAAATGAGAGGCAGAGTCCGTGGTATCTGAGTCATACGGGCTTTAATTAAGTGGCTCGAGCCAATGGACATCGTGTTCCATCACCTACTAAGGTTCAGGAAGGGATATTCTCAACATTTCATTAACATCATACAATATATATAGTAGAACTGTACAGTTGCATTGAATACAGTAGGCGTAACAAGTGACAAACGAAAGATAAGAACATATGGGCGTGAAAAGAAGGCGTGCACAAGGCGTGCACGGAGGTGTGTGATGTAGACGTCACAGAAGTGTCATAAGTGGGTGGATATATGGAGGGGGCTTCATGGGCAGCTGGAACCTTTAACCTACTGGTGCGCTCAAAACGAATCATGACGTGTAACTGGGGAGGGCTGGGGGGCGCTGACTTCTAGCACTAGTACAGGAGACTGAAGTCTGGGATGTCAGAACGACCTGTACCTATAGCGTATCTGATATCTTGTGTTTAGAGTACATGTTGCTTGATTCTAGAAGTCATCAGGGCAAAGGCTGCTTGTCACTAAAAGCTAGTGCATGCATATATTTCTTCATGTATTGCATGGACTATGGATCTTCTATGGATACAAATACAGTAAATCACTTGCATGGAGACAGAAAGACTGGACTGTAGACGGATATGTTTATGCTGTTCGTTAGCTAGGAATGTGAAGCCGGGGAGCTGAACAGATAACTGTAGGCATAACATATTCTTGGCAGGCAGGCCAGGCCTAGCCGGGCACCGCGTTGCTGGGCAGGAAGTAAGGGAAGGGTCAGGGATGCGGGCGGGGCTGCATCTCTCGGAACGTTTCAGGAGACTCGAGGCCTGAATCTCGTGTCCGGGCCCTGTGGAGCCTTAGGAACGGGTGCATCTCGATGATTTAACGTGCACCATGTAAAGACGTTGGCAACATAGGCCTGAAAGCCTAATCCAGGTTGCTTTCACGAAGGACTGGATAACTGACATACTAACGTTGGACGCAACTGTAAATGCGTCTTTATTATCGGCCATGGAGGGGAAATGCATAGAAATCATGCATATATATTACATGTTGGGGAACACGTAGGGACACATAACAGGGCAAAATTCAGTTTTCCTCATTACCTAAGCGTTACAAGAAGGATAGCTACTTTCTTGCTAATTAGCTTCTTCCACCGCAGAGTCTTGAGCAGAGGACCACATGAAATCTTCAGCTTCTCCTTTAGGGCGGGTCAATTAGGATATATTTTTAGGGTCAAAGTTCCCTTGATTGAAGGAGGACAAGATGGCGGCTGCTACTGTTTCCTGAGATGGGAGGGCAGGGGTTCGGGCGGGCCCATTTCGCTTTACTAGCTAAGTCCCACCCTCTCTCCAAGGATGGAGCTGTGCTGTAACACGGCTCACTCGGCCCTGAGAGGGGTATAGCTTCAAGACCCAGCCAGGCCATCAGCAAACGTGTGCTGAATCCAAGGCAGGTCTGTGTCCTCCCTTATCTCTCATCTCTAGTGCAGCTCAGTCCCATGCTGGCCTGTTTCTGATGCAGTATACCAAACAGGTTTATATTCTAGAAATAAAAAATAAAGTTGAGGGCAACTCCCTAGTCTGGACTCCACCTCATGCCACTTTCTCCTCCGCCCTACACTTCCCATCTCCTTATAATACTCTTGCAGGCTCTTTTTCAGCCCTCCCGCTCCCTTTGTCGCTGTATCCACATTTTTCTCTTCCTCCACTTTTCTCCCTTTCAACCTTTCTCATTTCGATCTCTGAGTCAAAGTCTGAAAATGAAAGATAGGTCTCGGTGCCTAAAAAAGAAATGGTCCTCTGAAAGCAGTCTCTCTTCCATCTTTCCTCCAAAAATCACAGATTTCTTCCCACAAGGGATCAGTGGTCTCTAATGTACATGTCTCGGACAGAAACATTAGATACTGCCATTGACTATATATATAGTACAAGCTGGGCTGTTGGGTGATAGAGGCTTGCACATTTCTGATGTACAGTCGATTATTTTGTAACCACTGGACTAGTATTAGGCCTTCATGCTACACTTGGTTCGCATCAGAGCAAAACATGATTCTCTTGCTGCCTGTGGCACCAAAGTACACCAAATGTGTGTGTGTCTGTCAGAATACTGTGCTATAACTGTGGACATCTGAGGATGTCTCTAAAGCACCCTCTTGTCCTCCTACCCAAGAAAAACATGAGCCATCTCTTTGTATATCTATCCTGATAGTGTTTTTGTTGCAGTACATCTATTCTGTTACTGTTTTTATTGCAGTACTTCTATTCCATTGGTGTTTTTGTTGCAGTACATCTATTCTGTTAGTGTTTTTATTGCAGTACTTCTATTACGTTCGGTTTTTTTTTTGCAATACATCTATTCCGTTAGTGTTTTTATTGCAGTACTTCTTTTCCGTTCGGGTTTTTGTTGCAGTAGGGGGTAGTTTGAGTGTGCTGCAGGAATGTATAATGTCAAAAATAAAATCCAAACTTTGGTTTATAGAAGAATGATTGAAAACATATCTAGGCACTGTAAAAAAAGAAACACATTTTGATGAAATGGGCCATTTAAAAATGGCATTGCGCCTAGCGGATCTGAGATGCATTCCAACACCTGTCAATTCTGAGCTGAGGCTCCTCAGCACATGGAGTGTTGTCCTTTGTGTCAAGCCTCAAGACTTTGACTGGAGCTTAGCGTCTGGAGTCAGACCAGGACCTGCAACCCTAGCCCACCCCGTCGCCGACATGGTATAAATGAAATATCATTTACATAGTTCACACATTACATGATCTCCTACCCCTACAGAAACAAGCGGTTGGGCAAGGCGGCCTCTTGGACTAATGTATTTTTATCGTAAATCCGTGAAAAAGCTGCAGCAGGTATCAGCAAATGATTCAACATAGTTAATCGAGCTAGTTAATCGAGCATTCTCTCTTCCAAGGTCTATAAAATAAGGACCATTGACTAATGCTGTTGGATAGTAGTATTATCTCCTGTTTATTATGCTTTGAAGTCTGTAGAGGGTGCCATGGTCTTCATTAGGAGTGAAGGTGTCAGATGTTTACCCATGGGCCACATAAGATGCTGTGATTGTGGGGCACCCACATAACTGTATGCTGTCATGCCGGCGTAAGCTAGTCTATATATCTAATGCATTAATTCTTCTAGCCTGGATGACAGGGGGAGAGAGTGATGGTAGTAAAAGGGAGGGGGCGGCATTTTTCAATTCTCGCCTAGGGCGGCAAAACACCTAGAAACGGCCCTGGTAAAGTACTGCGATCAAAATGATCGCGCTGTACTATCATACATCCTGCTCTAGGGGCTGACAGCCTGAGGACCCCACTCTCCTCTGTCAGGCTTCAGAATCCCACTCTCCACTTCTGGTGCTCGAAGAAGTCACTACCTGAAGATCCTACTCTCCACTCTGGGCCAATGATCTTTGAAGGTTTAACAGTTATTTTTAGGAATACGTTTTGTGAAAAGATTAATGCTATGTTTCAGACTAATGTCGTTCTACTATTACATATTTTCTTTGCTAATGTGGTTGACTCTTGGAAAGCTTTTCAGTTAAATTTATCACCTAGCAAAATGTGGTAGGTGTCATTCATAAACTAAAAATAAGTAATGAATTAATTGTTCCTTCTTTATGATGTCCTTCAAAATATCCCACATGTTGTCAACTTTGATAGCTTTTAAACCTTCTTGTGCTGAGGTGGTGCTAAAGAACTGATCCCCAGTAATGCTGAACCTCAATGATAATATGGTGTAATGATATTTGTCATCATCCCAAAATATATGATATTTTACTTAAAATATTTACAGCATTTCACTATCTGCATATTTTAATGTTTTAGTTTTATTTATTACAAAGGTGAGTTTGGTAGTTATGGTAGCTTTACTTTTCTTTCTCTTTCTACTCCCTTACATTTAAACCTATTTATGATTCTAAAATGCAACAATTGTCCTAAAGCCATATTTCTGATTTGATGTAAATATTGTTTGTAATTTCTGACAAATTTGCTTCTTATATGTAATCTTAAGTGTTGTTCTTGACAGCTTTTCCTCAATGAATTGGAGGATTTTCAATTCCTACCAAACACTAAATGATGCAATTGATAGGGAATCCTGCTCACCCAGCATTCTCGACTCTTTTGTAAGGTTTCATAAAAAAAAGTCTCAGTTTGACAATTTGCTGAATGTAGTGGAAATGTGTTTTATTTCTGGGCAAAGATATCACCATGTGCTATTGCCAGATGTGGCAGTTCAATCCTTGTGCCAGGATGGTGAAAGTTAAACCACAGTTTGGGTACGGTCCTTAGTAGAGAGAATATACCCATGCCACCTACTAACCTTTAATTGCAAATTGAACGCTAAAACTAGACCATCATCTAACTATTTTCCAGGAAAAAAATGTCCATGTGTCTGTATCTGAACCAGGTCTTTGTGTACCTATTGCTTACTCCTCTGACTCAGTGCTTATCTAAACCCTGCAGATGGACTCGCCACCACGGATGAGTACAGCCAATCAAACCACAGTGACAGAATTTATCCTTGTCGGTTTCCCCACCAGCCGGGGGTGCGAGATTTTGCTTTCCTGGTTTTCCTACTCATCTATATTTTGACAGTCACAGAGAACGTCATCATTGTCTTTCTTGTATGTTGTGACTACCGCCTTCACAAACCAACATGTATGTCTTCCTGGTCAACCTGTCTATCATCGAAATAGGGTACATATCTGTGACGCTGCCAAACCTGCTGGTGAACATGCTCTCTGGAAGGAAGAACATTTCCTACACTGCCTGCATCTCACAGTTGTACATCTTTACGTTCCTGGGAGCAACGGAGTGCTTTCTGCTGGCAGCCATGGCCTTCGACCGCTATGCGGCCATCTGCAACGCACTGCGCTACCAAGCCATCATGACCAGCAGTTTGTGTGCACGGCTGGCAGCATGCTGCTGGTTGACCGGCTTCTTCACTCCTGTCTTGCCCATCCTATTTCTGTGCCTCCAGACTTTTTGTGGCCCCAGCATCATCAACCACTTTTTCTGTGATGCCTCGCCGTTGCTGACACTGTCATGTAGCGACACCCATGGTTGTGCTCCTCAGCTCCCTGCTAGTGATTGCGTTGTCGTATGGGCACATCATTACCACCATCATGGCGATTCCTTCCACGACTGGACGATTGAAGGCCTTCTCTACCTGCACCTCCCATCTGACTGTGGTCTTCATCTATTATGGGACAATGGTCTTCATGTACATTAGGGTGACCAATCTACCTTCCCAGGACATGAACAAGGTGGTGTCAGTCTTCTACTCGGTGGTCATTCCCTTCTTTAACCCCATGATATACAGTTTGAGAAACAAGGAGGTAAAGCAGGCGCTCTACAGAGTATTTCTTAGAAGATCAAGATTCTCATTAAATTTGAGACTCCATACTTCAGCTGCAAAGTAGGAACTCAGCATCATTCTTAAACAACAGCAAAAGTTGGGGTTTAGTTATGGAAGTAAACAAGCAATATCCCCCGCCCCACCTGAAAGTCAAGGGGGACAGCAATAGCATCCATGGTGTTGATATGAAAGGGAAGGATGACAAGGTAGTAGTGACCAACAAGAGAGACACCAAAACTGGTAGCCGTAGGTGGGCTGCCATCAGGCTGATGCAGTTACCCACATAATGCATGCTGTTTCCAACTTGTTGATTGCCTTGAAGATAACTGAGCAGCAGGTGGCTATAAGTATGGCTATAAGCCTGCTGCTGTGTTACAAAAAACAGTGGTCCCTACTCGTGGACACAATGATATACTGAGCTAATAATCACACACCTGATAAGTGTTATGTCTTTTGTCCAACCGGACAAGGAATTTATTTAACAATTTTCTTAATAAAAACTGAATGAACACATTAATAACAAGTGGGCACAGCCGTGACCCACAACATTCAGACAAAACAACGAACAGAATGGTAAAAGGAGCAAAGCAAAAATATGTCTGTGTACTTGTAGTCAGTGTTACAGACAGAGAGTGTTATAACCACACCATTGCATTTCACAATAAATTTAATGGCATATTTCATAAGGGTTTTTTTTGGTCGACAACGTTTCGATGCCTGAGTTAAATGAGGGGCATCATCATCACGACAAAAATATAGTCATTGTTGTCTTTAAATATTACACTGCCTTTTAACGCAATTGCGTATCACATCAGACAATTCAACGGATAAGCAGATACCATGAACAATGGAGGAATCGGTACTGCTGTTTCCAGCGTTGAAATGTCATCTGGATTGGGAGCGAATAGCTCGATATGCAGAAGTCGGCGGCACTGTGGCTGATGGTGGGGTTCTGGTGTAAGCCTGCTGCTGTCAACTTTCCAATGTCGAATCTACAGCCTATGACTCTTCCTCTCACCTGCCTCTCCACCACCATTGTGGATTGTGCAGAGGTAGAAGAGACCCAGGGGCTCAGGACAAGAGCACACTCTGAGCCTTCCTCCTCCAGTCACTGGAGCTGAGGAGAGAGGGATGAGGGACTCCGCCTCATCTTCTGGGTCGCCCTATGATCTGCCAAATGAAGAAGAATTTAGCAAAACAGAGGAATAATCCAATGCTGATTTCAGCCTCCTTTGACAGCTCCTGTCATGTACATGCAGTCGGAGCCGTTAAAGGAACTGAGCTTTCAGAGGCGCAAAGTAGTTGTAAAACCGGTGTCTCTTGTTGTTTTTTAAATTAGAACATTCTACCGTCATAGGACGGAATTGTTCTAAGTGACTTACAGCCCGCCATTCCAGGCTTTAGCATCCATTAAAGACCCACTCCCCTGTTACAGGCCCTTCCCTTTAGTTCGGGCCTATTACTCTGGAGTGGGCCTTTAATGGCTGATATAGACTGCAACAACCGTTTATAAGGCTATAGCATTATGCTCACAGATGCCAATGACAGATATGCAGTAAAAATTCAGTATTAGTACTAAATGAATGAATGAATAAATGACTACACATTTCTACAGCGCATGGTTACCCGGAGGCAGCCCAGCGCTTCAGTGGTCCATTCATCCCCGATGATTTAGGAGAATAAAAATGTTTTCAGCATATTCCTAAACCTGAGATGGTTCTCTTCCAGCCGGATAATATCGGGCAGGCTGTTCCAAAGTTTTGCCGACTGTACAGCAAAACTCCTGCCGTCCATACGGCTTTTCCTTATCCTAGGGACTATCAGTAAGTTCTTGTTACTGGATCTAAGGGTCCTGTTAGTTTGATAGGGGCAGAATAAAGGTTGATTGAGATCAGGTCCTGTCTTGGTCAGGGCTTTGTGAACGATGGTTGTTGGACCCGGCCTCGTGGCGTGGTCCTACCCCTCCGCATGGTGGGCCCGGGATGACATCGGCCCTCCGTCGACCCGCTGTCGACCCCCCTGAACACGAACCATCGATGAGAGCAGCCCCCCTGGCAACCCACGGCTCTCCCCCCTGGGACCCCGGCGGACCCTGCTCGCCAACACTGCCGGTCTGGCAACCATGCCAGGCCACCCATTCCGGCCCGACTCTATCTTGGGCCCATCACGTCCCGAGCACGTGGCCACAGCCATCCCTGGCCCCGGCCCCAGCGAAGCCCCGACATCGAGGCACCAAGATCCTGCCAGGTGGTCGAGTGGCCACTTGGAGGATACAGGAGAAGGGGGGTTTCGATGGGCCTCCAGCCGTCCCCGGACGCCTGGTATCAATCGCCCCCAGCCTCCCTGGGCGCTGGCTCCACCCCCCTGCTGGGTGTCTGGACACCTTCATCCCGGCCCCTCTGACCCCCAGGCGCGAGGGTCCGGACATCAAAGGACTCCAGTCCTATATCTGGGCCAGCCCTGATTTGGGACTTCAGTTGTATCTTGGAGTCGAAGCCCTGCTGACCTCGTCACGGCTGATCCTGATAAGAACTCTGGAACCTGGAACCTCGAGGCCCTGCTGACGCTGTCGCGGCCTGACCGAGCTGAACCACCTTCGAGGCCCTGTTGACGCTGTCGCGGCCTGACCGAGCTGAACCACCTTCGAGGCCCTGCTGACGCTGTTGCGGCCTGAGCCACGCTGAACTATATCGAGGCCCTGCTGACGCTGTCGCGGCCTGACCCCTTGAACTATCCACGCACCAGTTGGTGCCGAGACTGTCCCGCTACCCCCTTTCCCGAAACCAAGACTTTACGGATCCCTCGATCCCGGTGTGATAACCTTATGAGAACTTGCCTTTCTTTCTTATATAAAGATTCTTGAGAATATTCCTTTGTGTGGTGTCTGTCTGTGGTAGTGTGATTGCTCAGCTGTTACGATTGTAGGTGAGGAGCCTCGCCAAGGAGGCCTCCCTACGGCGCTCAGTCTATTCCATAGTGGGAGGTGGGTCTCGGGGCGGGCAGTCAGACATCTTCTGTCTCCCCTGGGATCGCCTTTCCAACATTGGTGGCAAGCGACGGGATCCAAGCCCGCGCAAATCGTACAGCGAGTAACTCGCCACTACTAACAGAGACACACAGCAACCATGAGTACTAAGGAAGCCGGAACGACCACAGAATTCCAGAAGGAACGATTAGAGGATTACACCCATAAAGAACTCAAACAATTCTGCAAAGCCCTGGGTATCGCTACCACCGGACTAAGCACAAAAGACGATTTTAAAGAAGCGCTGCAAACGTGGGTGGAGACCGGAGCGACTCCGCCCCAAACTAACGATGACATTGTCCTAGAGGTACCCCTGAGTACAGTCATAACCCCAGTAGAAGAAAGAACCGCCAACGGAGAACCGGGCCTCTCCCATGAAGACGCCCGAGAGCGAGAGAGGAGTCGGCTCCATGAACTAGAACTCGCCCGACTCCGGCTGGACGGAGAACTCCAATTAGCCGAAAAGAAAATGGCCCTTGAGCAACTACGATTAGAGGGAGACCTAGAAGAGAGGCGGAGGCAAAGAGAATTGGAAGAAAAAAAGCTCACGTACGAACACGAGCGTGGCCTCAAGGAACTAGAAATCAAAGCCAAGATCGAAGAGGCTGGCGCCGCGGTAACCCGGAACCCTCCACCTCCTGCTGACCCAAAGGTCCACATTCCTAAGGATGTCGTCAAGGAGTACTACAAAAATGACGATATCCAGCAATGGTTCAAGGCGTATGAAGTTGCCATGACCGCGCACCGCATCCCGCGAAAAGATTGGGGTGCCGGCTTATGGGGGAGATTTGTCAGCGAAGGAAGAGACACCCTGCTAGAGCTGGCCGAGGACATGATGTCCTCCTATTGTGGAAAAGTAAATTTTGCCATGTTCTGTGTCCCTACGCGTCCTCCATCATATGTTATGTGTGCATGATTAATATGCATATGTATTCCCCATGTTCGATTAAAGACGCAATTACAGTTGTGTCCATCTCTAGTATGTCAGTTTCCAGTTCTCGTGAATACTACGAATATCAGGCCTATGTAAAGTCACGTTGCCACGTTTCTCAGTGTGCACGTTATTTTATTGTAAAGTCCCCGTTTCTAGGCCTCAAAAGGGCCTGGACACCAGATTCAGCTCCTGACTCCTGAAGCCTCGCTGAGGAGCGATACAGCCCCCACCTGTATCCTCGACCCTTCACTTACTTCCTGCCTCGCAGTGCCCGGCTCAGCCTAGCCCTGCCTCTGAGTCTGCCAAGAGTATGTTATGATTCCAGTTATCAGTCCAGCCCTCCTTCTCTACATTCCTAAGCTACTGAATCGCATCAATAGTTTCCGTCATTGTCTAGCCTTTACGTCTCCACGTTAGAGAAATACTGTATTAATGCTCATTTAATATTCTTCATCACGCACTACATGTAGAATAATGCATGCTCCAGTCTTAGAGTCCGTTAGCCTCTCCCCTCCTGACTCTTAGTTCATATCAACATGTTCTCTAAACATCAGATACTAGATACTGCTTAGGTACATGTCGCCCTGACTCTCCAGACTTCAGTCTCTGCTCCTAGCACAGAGTTCGTAGCCCCCAGCTTCTCCTAGTAACACGTCATTGCCAGTTTGCGCGCACCATTAGGTCAGAGGTCCCGGCTCCTTAGGTAGCCCCCTCCATGTTTCCGCCCCATTTATGACATAGTCTGTTACGTTTGCATCACATGTCTATGTATACGCCTCTGTTACACCTACTTTCACCCTTATCTTTCGCGACTGCTACGCGTCACGCCTATTACTCCACCCACTGCTCCGCCTATCATATGTATTGTAATGCAACTGTTTTAGTATATATGATCATGTCTTGTTATTTAATGTTACGCCGGTCCCGATTCTGCCCCCGGCAGCGCTGCCATCCTATTCCTATGCAGGTTGTCCTGTTCCTGTCCTTTATGCTGTAATAAACCTGCAAAACTCCTACTACCTCGAATCTTGACTCTTATTTATTGAGCTATCTGTTATTCATTTATTCATTCAAAAATAGATCCGGTATTATTTATTTATATACCACAGAATGGCGCCCGAATAGGGACTTGCCCTTTCCCCACGCGTCGGTGAAGCCATGCCGACCCCCTGACCCTCTGCAGTCGTGACGGAACTCTTCTGCGCACCGGCAGATATTTCTGCTTCAAGTATCCCTCAGGCCCACGGAGGAGACGGAGGAGGCGGTCCAGCATCCAGACGAGACGGTGGAGGAACGCGGCGAGTCCCGACCAGAGCCCAAGCCGAGAGTCCAAGGTCCGAGGTATCCGGAGGCCCACCCGTAACAGAAGTCCGAAGTTCGTCCGTCCGGCGTCGAAGCAGTCCAGTCCAGTCCGAGGCCTTCCGTTCTTGCTGCCCGGTGAGTACCGTTGCTGGGGTAGTATCTAGACAGGGTCAATCTAATTGACTCTGGTCCGTGGGTTAATGGTACACAGACCCACAAACGAAGTGTCCACTTCGGTGGATGCGGGTCCTGACGTGTCTCTGTATGAGACCGGTAAGTTTCGTACTGTTTCAGCAGTGCATCTAGTTCCTGTTCCAGTCAGTTCTGTTCTCGAGAAAATTCATGTCTTCTGTTTTCCGTATTCCAGGTAGTATTCTGTTCGAACTGTTATTCTGAATGTTATTCATGTATTTTAATGTTGTGGTATGAGTGCGAAGTGATTCTCGTGTTTATTGTGTATCGTATTGTGTCCAGATTATAGTTCAGTCATGCCACTCCTTTCAAAACTGCGTCAGTTAAAAACTAGAAAAGGTCTGCTAGAAGCAGCAGTTCCTGTCCCGCCTAGGGACAGTCCAGGTCATTTTATGTATCAGAAGCATGGCATAAGCGCCATATTGTATCTAGATTTATGGGTAGAGTATACCAAACAATTAGAAGAAAAGTATAGATGGCCTGTATCAGGCACATGGGATGCCGAGTGCATCATGCGAGTAGAAGAAGCATTATGGAAAAAGAAAGCCAGACAGTCACAGAAAGATGCCATCGAGTTATGACGCAAAGAATCTCATAAAAGAACCGAAAAAGAAATCAGAAAGTCAGAATTAAGTAGAGAATCCTTAGAACGAGCACATGAAAAAGAATTAATCGAGATAGGTGAACGAATTAGAACTGAACAGACAGACAGACAGAGGAACGCCCTCATTAAGGGTATGTATCCTCTTCTTGCCGAGGGTTTGCCAAAAGTGACCCCGGAGGCATCCAGTAATTTTCCGCCACCATTAGTTCCGACCAAGCTACGTCACAAACCGACCGCAGCTGATATTTTCATTTCGTCCTATTTGGACGACACAGTCCCAGAATATGCAAATCCCACTCCGCCAGTCCCTGTAAATCAGGCACTTCCCGCTCCTCCAGACACCGGAGTACCTGTTACGGTACCCCTGGTCCAGCCCGCCATACAAGTCCAGCCTACATTTCCATTTCCCACTCTGCCAGGACGAAGAGCATCAGTAGACGACTCTAGTTTAGGGGCCGCAGGGGGAGGTCCTCCTCAAACCCCGCCGCCACACAAGCGTTTAACGTTAGCCGAATTACATGCACAAGTGTCACAGCGTACGCCCAGGTATCAGTCTGTTGCAGAAATAAGAAAAGCCCTTAATGAATGTGGCTATGATCCAGTCCCAGGCGAGGATAGTATGGTTTTATATTCATTACGCATAAGAAAGGTGACCGAGTATCTAGTCACCCTACCAGATATGAAAGAAGATCTAGACAGAATATATCGTTTCATCCGTACAGGGAATGATCCAGAAAGTATTAGTGACGTCATGTGCCAAAGAAAAGTTGAAGTCCAGCTCATGATATTAAAGTTTCTGATTAATTGTCTAATAAGGGAACAAGATTATCCGACCAAAGATCGAGCCGAAATGAAAGTCCTGACAAGGTGGAGTGATAATATAGCCGAGGGTAAGCATAAGACTATCGGTAGTATAGAGAGTATGTACAAGAAAATCCGTAAAGAAATAATAAGGGTACACGAACAACGTAAAGAAGCACAAGTAAGCGAGAAAGAAAATAACTCTGATACTGAAGAGGTAGAGGACGAGAATCCCGACAGAATAGCGTATGTAGGAAAATCTAGATTTCCAGATCGCCATTTGCGCCTAGAACACAAGTCAATTTTTCATCATCCAGCACCAGAACAAGTTTCTATGGAACAAGTATTTCAAGCTACCGATCACATTCTGAAATCACGAATCGGTTATAGCGAGTTAAGTACCATGCATGAACAAGAACTAGTCCGATCAGCAGTCCGATGGATTACTGATTCTACCACTTTTCCAGACGAAATAGTGGCACAAATGTTTCTGAAATTGCCCCCAGCCGAGCAACGACTGGCGGGTATGTATATGATCCAGCACCTCATTACATTGTATGAGGGTCAACATTCTGATCCAGGTCCGTTACACGATGTCCTGAATGAGTTACTCCAGTACAAATGGAAAGGTTTAGGTACCGATTTGATTAGTGTCATTCTAGAACAGCGCCACAAATACAGAACGTTTCTGAACCCACATTTTGTTCATGTCTCACCCCCAGAAAGTAAACCCTTTTACATAGACAGACAGAACCCGTTACGAGAAGTACATCCAGTTAAGACAGACGGTGGTGAAATGCAACGAGTGTTTGTTTACACCCCGATCACAAAGATGGAACTCTTAGAGATGAAAACGTTAATTCCCTGTCATGATAAAGATCCAGCAGGGTTCCACTGAGAATTAAAAGACATGCTCCGTATGGGAGAATACACGTATCCAGACATCATTAAAATGTTAAAAGTCCTGTTGCCCGCAGGGGTATATGAGAAACTCAAAGAAAAAGAATGGGAGGTGGGAGAGAAAAAGATCGATTGGACAGTTCTAGAAGCTGAAGACAAGGCACGAGTACCAGGTACCGGTCTTGGAGATAAATGTAAAGAATTACCAGAACTGTTAATACAAGTTTTGCCTAGGTTATTGACAACTAGAAAAGAAGACTGGGATGCAATCTCAGCCTGTAAACAGAAACAAGACGAAGATATTAGTGATTATTATTCCAGATTTGAGAAATGTTTTACCATAAACAGTGGCCTCAAGACAAGTAGCGAGTCATACCCTCATCTTTTTGTTACTAAATTAGTCGAGAATTCAAGTCCACAAATTAAAAACCGAGTTTTGAAAGTCGAAAGTACCTGGCAAGCTAATACCCCGTCCCAGATGTTACAGATGCTCCAATATCACCAGAATAGAATCAGAGAAGAACAAGATCACGAGAAAAAACGTATGAAAGACACGAAAATGAAAGTACTAGTTGCACAATCTGTTCCTCAAGACAGTCAGAAGAGGGGTCCAAATCAAGCCAGTCATCCTGCAGCTCCCGTTAAAGGGAACTGCAATTATTGTAAACAGCCAGGTCATTTTATAAACGAGTGTGCAGTTCTGAAACACAACATAGCTACCGGTAAGACTAAAGAAAGACCACGTCCGCCGAGACAAGAACAAGTTACACAGACTCCTCAGTCACAGAATGCACCACAGACAGTTACAGCACCGCAGCCTATCGCTGCAACGCAGCATGTTACACAGCAGATGTACCAGTATGCGCAGTCTGAGTATCCAGAGTATCAGCCATATTCATGAAACAGCCTAGAGAGGGAGGTAGGCTTGCCTCTCATCGAGATACCTGTAGA
The DNA here is from genome assembly GCF_964261635.1 of Lissotriton helveticus. Taxonomy (NCBI): domain Eukaryota; kingdom Metazoa; phylum Chordata; class Amphibia; order Caudata; family Salamandridae; genus Lissotriton; species Lissotriton helveticus. The sequence continues at coordinate 32,178,617 of NC_136057.1, read as the reverse complement.
TCAAGAAGGTCCCTATGTTCATAGTCAAGTATTAGGGAAAGACAGAAAGTTTTTGATTGATACAGGGGCAAGTAGGACCACTATAAGTCACGCCGAAGTTCCAGGGGCTCCGCTCTCAGGCTCAAGAAATTTTTCCCTTGGATTTTCAGGAAAACCTATTGTAAATGAAATATCAAAGCCAGTTACTCTAGAAGTAGGTCCATTGTCCCGCACTACTGATCTGTTACTTACTAAGTCATGTCCAGAAAATCTATTAGGCATTAAAACACTGAAAGAATTAGGTGCAGTTATATGCTGTTCCCCAGAGGGAATACGATTGTTCCTACGTGACTTCAAGGGTCACTATGTATTACGAGATTTTGATCCCAGATTGTCCAATGTTCCGCAGCATCTATGGGCGCAAGGTCCAACTGATGTTGGCTATATGCAAATCACACCCCATCGTGTGACTCTCAAGCCAGGTGTAGTCCTGCCACGAATCAGGCAGTATAGATTGCCACCTGAGGCTGTAGCAGCCTTATCCAAAATTATTGACGAGCTCATGGCTCAAGGAGTAGTTGTAGAAACTGACTCCAATGTATGTAATTCTCCGATCATTCCAGTTATGAAACGTACTGATCCAAATGCACCTCCAGTATATCGTTTAGTGATTGATCTCCGAGAACTTAATAAATGTATTATTCCCCAGTACCCAGTTGTCCCAGATATCTCTTCCCTGTTGACAGCCATTGATTCCGAAGCTTCATTTTTTACAGTCATAGACCTCAAGAACGCGTTTTTTAGTGTCCCCATTCATCCAGACAGCCAGTTCCTTTTCGGATTTTGTTTAAATGGAAGGAGCTATATGTTTACACGCGCTCCTCAAGGTTTCACAGAAAGTCCTAGTATTTACAGTCAAGCACTCAAGAGACAACTAGACAACATTCACATGCCAACTGACACTGCCCTGCTCCAGTATGTCGATGATTTACTGATCACAGCCCGTTCTGAACATGCTTGCGAGCGAGCATCCCTTACAGTCTTGTATTTCCTTGCCGAGATGGGACACAAGGTGTCCCCTTCTAAGCTTCAATTCTGTGTCCAGCAAGTGGTCTACTTAGGACACTTACTGTCCAAGAGGGGTAGGCAGTTGACACCAGACCGTATCCAGTTAATAGCGAGTCTTCCTCAGCCCAAGACCCAGAAGGAGGTACGTGCTTTTATTGGCCTTACTTCTTATTGCAGACAATGGATTCCTCAGTATGCATTTCTAGCCAAGCCACTGATACAGTTAACGACACAGGAGGCAGCCGTATCGACTGTTCTCCCTTGGACATCTGAACATACACTTAGTTTCAATGAATTAAAGAAAGCCCTATGTCAAGCTCCAGTTCTAGCAACACCGAACTACAGTAAGCCTTTTACACTTTTCGTCACTGAACGTGAAGGTACAGCATTATCTGTTCTCACACAAGATCAAGCAGGACAGTACAAGCCCTGTGCTTATTTTTCGAGCACATTAGATCCTGTAGCCCAGGCTCTGCCTGCGTGCCTCAAGTCAGTTGCAGCCACAGCACTAGCTATCAGACAAAGTGATTCCATAGTATTAGGACATTCCTTGACAGTACAAGTTCCACACTCCGTGGAAGTTCTTTTAAACCGAACACAAACTCAGCACTTGACAATTGCACGGTTAACAGGTTATGAATTGACACTGTTCCAGCCACACATAGAAATCAGACGCTGCAACGTCCTAAATCCTGCTACACTGTTACCATCAGTTACTTTGAATCCTGCCACACACGACTGTGTGGAAGTAGTTAACATCATGACAAAGCCAAGACAAGATCTGACAGATATTCCATTACCAGATCCCGACCTGACACTTTATGTGGATGGTTCATGTATGAGAACTAGTACAGGAGAACTAGTAGCCGCGTATGCAGTGACTACCGACACCGAAGTTATAGAGACACACCGTATTGACACCCTGTCTGCTCAAGCAGCAGAGCTAGTTGCTCTGACACAAGCCTGCATACACGCTAAAAACCTGAAAGTTAATGTTTACACAGATTCACGTTACGCATTTGGAGTCGTACACGACTTCGGAGTGCTCTGGCAAGAGAGAGGTTTCATGACTTCTCATGGAACCAAGATTCAGCATGGTCTCCTCATTCAGGCTCTGTTAGATGCAATACATTTACCGACATCCATTGCTATCATGAAGTGCAAAGCACATACGAAAGTTACTGACACTATTTCTCAAGGTAATGATCTAGCAGATCGCACAGCCAAGCTTACAGCTCAGATTCCAGACATTCCAGTTAATAAGACACCGACACCTACTCCAGATCCGACTACATGCATGACAGTTAAAGACCCTACTCAAGATGTCATAGATATCCAGTTACACCATTCACCATTGAAAGCGTCACTCCTGAGGCGAAAAGCCGGGAGTTTGTAACTGAAGCATTTTTTTAACTTGTATTTCTGTGTTTTAAACCTGATTATTGCACTTTTGTACATCACCCTGGCACTTACCCCTGCCTCGCAGAGCAGCTGACTGATAGCTGTTTTGACAACCAAACGCTCGTTCTCTGGCGCCATTAGCACGCCGAGGGAGACGACTGACACGCCCATCTCTTGCTGGCCACGCCCCCCCCACCGAGTTAATAAGAGCGCGCTGAACACTAGCGCCATACCATTGAAAGCGTCACTCCTGAGGCGAAAAGCCGGGAGTTTGTAACTGAAGCATTTTTTTAACTTGTATTTCTGTGTTTTAAACCTGATTATTGCACTTTTGTACATCACCCTGGCACTTACCCCTGCCTCGCAGAGCAGCTGACTGATAGCTGTTTTGACAACCAAACGCTCGTTCTCTGGCGCCATTAGCACGCCGAGGGAGACGACTGACACGCCCATCTCTTGCTGGCCACGCCCCCCCACCGAGTTAATAAGAGCGCGCTGAACACTAGCGCCATACCATTGAAAGCGTCACTCCTGAGGCGAAAAGCCGGGAGTTTGTAACTGAAGCATTTTTTTAACTTGTATTTCTGTGTTTTAAACCTGATTATTGCACTTTTGTACATCACCCTGGCACTTACCCCTGCCTCGCAGAGCAGCTGACTGATAGCTGTTTTGACAACCAATCGCTCGTTCTCTGGCGCCATTAGCACGCCGAGGGAGACGACTGACACGCCCATCTCTTGCTGGCCACGCCCCCTCCTCTACGTCATCAGAGGCCAATACAAATCATGTGTCACCACCGGAAGCGCAGCGGACGAGCGCAGCGGGCACGCCGTCTGCGCGCCGAAGGCGCGCTTAAGGCAAGCTCGTCTGCGCTCGTCCGCGACGAGGACGCGACCAGCGCCATCAACTCTGTCCAAATGTGTCCGGTGGCCTCACGGTACACCCGTGATGTACTGCTGAATTTACGAAGGTCTGCACACGAAGGTAAACTTACCTTCGAAGAGTCTGCATTCCCACTACTTGATTACTCCCACAAGGGCATGGTGTCCGGTGGCCTGCTGAACGTTAGATCTCTACCTAAGCACGCTACTGAAATCAATCTCCTTATAGAAGCACACCATCTAGATGTCCTTTTCCTCACGGAGACTTGGACACACATCGACGGCGATATCGAACTAGCTTCTGCTTGTCCCTCCAACTTCAATATCTTGCATTTCCCCAGACCCAAAGGCCGCGGGGGCGGAGTTGGCATTATCTTCCGAGCCTCCTGGCAAACTAACACCATAGACATAGACCCAGTGCCCGGGTTTGAGCTCTTTGGTCTGGCCATCAATAGCCATCTAGGAGACATCTTCACGGTGATCATTTGTTATCGTCCTCCAGGGGCTTTTTCCATTCCGCAACAACAAGCACTTCTTACGACCTTTACAAATATGGCTACCTCCCATAACAAATTAGTTATTTTGGGAGATTTTAATCTTTGGCCAAATGGCAACCTAGACACAGGACTTGACAATCTTCTGACATCCTGTGACAGTGTGGGGCTTCACCAACTGGTTAAGCATCCCACCCACTCTGCAGGCAATCGACTAGATCTCATCTTCTCGAGTCCTGGTCTAACACAAGTAGGCGATATTTTGCCTATGAGTTGGACGGACCATTCGCTTATCAAATTTTACATCACTAGCACCACAATTAGGAAGCCTAGCGACAGCCCTCAACCAGAATTTACATACCGCAATTGGAAAGCCCTAGAAAAAACTCAGCTCCACCACTAGAGTCTTCAACGTGGACGAAAGTTTTTCTCCTACCAGCTCGGTTGAAAACAACTATAGAGCTCTCTGTGTGAGGATAACATCTACCACAGATTCCATTGTCCCGCTAAAACTCTGTAAACCCAGAGGTAGAGCACCTGCTCCCTGGTACAATGACTCCCTGAAAACTCTCAAATCAGCCTGTAAACAGGCTGAGAGGAAGTGGAGACATGGATACTGTGACAACAACAAAATTCTCTGGAAAAACAAGCTTCGTGAATACAAATCTGCCATGACAGAAAGCAAATCAGCTTACTACTGCTCCACTATTGTCAACGCAGCTAATAGTTCAAAAAGCATCTTCCAGATCTTGGAGAACCTTTTACACCCTGACTGTGTCAAAAAAACTATCCCCCCATCTCAGACTCTCTGTGACAATCTGGCGCAGTTTTTCACAGACAAAATTGAGACCATCATCAACAACCTGGCAGCCCCCCCATCGGAAAACATTTTATCTTCCTCTGGTGCTGTTGCCCCCAACCTACATTCTCCTAGTTCAGCACGCTCTCCTATGGAAAGTCTTCTGGCCTTTCCTCAGATCTCCGAAGCAGATTTTGAGAGACTGGCACTAGGCATCACCTCTGGATCCCCTCTTGACCCTCTGCCCCCGAAAACATGGAAAGCACGCAGGAGTGAGCTATTTCACACCCTTCGGAAGATTTGTAATCTATCCCTCTGCTGTGGACTCGTCCCCAACCCCTGGAAGCAAGCTCTCATCACCCCGCTACTAAAAAAAACCATCTCTGAATCCAGAATGCCTTTCCAACTTTCGACCCATATCTCTTCTGCCCTTCCCAGTGAAAGTGGTGGAACGATGGGTCAGCACCTGCCTATCAACTTACCTGGAGCAGAATCACGTTTTGGAAGACTTCCAATTTGGGTTTCGTCCAGCCCATGGCACAGAAACAGCAGTGCTTACTGCCATGGAAGAACTTTGAGTGCGTGCAGACAGGGGCCAAGCCGTGGCCTTGATTCTATTGGACCTGTCTGCCGCATTCGATACTGTCAACCACGTGATCCTGCTAGAGAGGTTGAGAGATGCTGGGGTCAACGGCACAGCCCTACTTTGGTTCCACTCTTATCTCAGAGACAGGAAACAAGCTGTATCCCTTCCCCCCTACCAATCCGCCTTCTCCCCAGTCCCTCACGGTTTACCCCAGGGTTCTTCCATCAGCCCCATCCTTTTCAATGTTTATTTAAAGCCACTGGTCACTTTAATCAGATCCTATAACTTGACCACAGTAAACTACGCGGACGATACCCAGCTCATTCTCTCTTGGGAGGGGGAAGGCTCCATCCCCTTGGAAGCCTTCCACGACTGCCTGAGAGATACTGCAGGCTGGTTACACCGCAATTCCCTTCAATTTAACTCCTCCAAAACCGAGGTTCTGTTCTGTCCTGCGAGCCGAATACCTCGCTCTCTGCCTGTAGAGTTCTGGCCCCCGGAAAACCCTGATAACCCGCCACCTGTTGCCAGTGTTCGCAATCTGGGCGTCATGCTAAACACCAAACTTAGCATGGAAACACAGGTAACAAGAACAGTCGCCACCTGCTCGGCCCTTATGCGATCATTACGCAAAATCTTGCCACTATTACCACCTCCGGCACGAGCTTTGATAGTCAGGTGCACCATTCTCAGTCGTATCGACTACTGCAATGCCCTCCTGCTCGAATCTCCTAGGGTACTGTTGGATAGACTCCAACGAGTCCAGTCGGCAGCAGCTAAACTGGCCCTTGGATGGACTAGGAGATCCTCGGCTACTGCTGCGTTAGCCGAGCTACACTGGCTCCCCTTGAAGCAACGCATAGCTTTTAAAGCCCTCTGCCTGGTCTTCAAGGCAGTACACGGATCAGGACCAAGACCCCTACAACGCATGTTTTCCTGGTATACCCCAACTAGAACTCTACGATCCATGACCGCCTGTCTTGTAATAGTACCGAGATTCAAGAAGGCCAGGATCGGGGGAAGATCGTTCAGAGTGGCTGCCGCTAAGCTCTGGAACAGTCTTCCCGCCGATATACGCCAAATCACACAGCTCCTACCTTTCAGGAGACGGATAAAAACATGGCTCTTCCCCTAACTCCCCCTCCACTGCCACCCCCCCTTATCTCAACTCCCCTGCTTTTCAACTCTAGGAGTATGCTTCCTCAGCGCCAGGATACCTGCCAGGTGACAGCTGCGCTCTATAAATGTTTTAAATAAATAAATAAATAAACATGCTACTCCCGATGAAATCAAGAAATGGTCAGAACAAGGAGGGGTACAGACAGATCAGGGATGGTTAACGAAGGGTAGAGCCACATGGTTTCTCCCCGACTCTATGGTTCAAGTCATTATTAATACCGCACATAGTCCAGCACATTTAGGAGAAAAAGCTATGTTAGACAGTATCCAGAATATTTGGTTCAACAAGCATTTACGAGCTGCAGCCAAGCAGAAGGTCCGTACCTGTATGATATGTTGTCAGTTTAATCCAGGTAAAAGTGTCCCGGTGGAACAAGGTGGATTCCAGCCCCCTGACCACCCTTTTGAAGTCCTCCAGATGGATTACATTCAGATGGAGCGATGTCGAGGTTTCAAGTATGTCCTTGTAGTTGTATGCGCTTTGTCCAGGTGGACGGAGGCATATCCAGTCCCCGACTACACAGCCGCGACCACTGCCAAGCAGTTGGTTCGTGAGTTCTTCCCCCGTTACGGACTCCCTAGAGTCGTATATTCTGACAACGGCCAGCCATTCTCATCTGAACTCATGAAACATGTGTCCCTTTTGTTAGGGTACCAGTGGAAGTTCCATTGTGTACGCCATCCTGAAGCAGCCGGTCTCGTAGAGAGACATAATCAGACCCTGAAAATTCGAATTGCAAAAGTTTGTCAAGAGAAAGGTGTGGACTGGCTCGTAGCTCTGCCAGTCGCCCTGTTCTATATGCGCATGGTCGCACATTCCAGATCAGGCCTGTCCCCGTATGAGGTCGTTTTCGGCCGCCCCCCTAACATGTGGGGTACTCCTAGACCCCGAAGTATTACCGATGTTTCAAGTAATATGCTGACAGATTACCTAGCTTCCTTGATGTCTGCCCTCAACTCTTGTCGTTCACAGGTTGCCGCCGCATTTCCAGACAATACCGAGGTGGCACCGCATGAAATCGTTCCCGGATCCATGGTCCTAGTGCGAAATTTCGATCGCTCAAGTCCACTGGAGCCTCGCTGGAAGGAGCCCCGACAGGTCCTCCTGGCCACCCGTACAGCCGTGAAGTTGGAGGGACGCAAAGGCTGGGTGCATCTCTCGCATATAAAGAAATTTTATGGATTGAAGCCAGTCTCAAAGAACATTGCCCAGGATTCAAAGGACTGCCAAAGTACTATTCTTAAGGACTGTCCCGCAAAAGACATTGCTACGAACCCCTCCCTGTTAGAGACAACTCCGCAACAGGAGTATAAGCTTAAGTTAAGGTCTAGTAAAATAAGTCAGCCAGTTTGATTGTCTAAGTCCTCCCCTAGGTGAAACGGTTAGACCGGTTTCTGACATGTATAAAATAGACCCCCATAGTGAGAGAGTTAGTCAAAACTCAATCCGATGTATCGTTTTTCTAAGTTTCATATTATTTCTCAGTATTATGATTTCCTGCACCAGTTATGCATTTTACCTGTATTTTCCAGTTTCTCATGTAAATAAGTCTGCCAATGCTACAGTAGAGCACACGTTTAGTGATCTGCCTCCTCATGAACTCTCTTACCGCCTCGCTATGCGTAACAATTCCTTCATCCGCATGTTACATTATTCACACCAGACCAGCAATGCCACTAATTGTTGGGTGTGTGGTCGACTCCCCCCTTTCCAGACACCGAAGGGAGTTCTGCCACTCTTTCCTTATCCATTTTCACATAATGGTTCGTGTGGAGCATGGTCCACGTTAACGTCATCCTCAACAGATATGTCTTTTCTTAACAGTACATGTTTCCCAGACAAGCAAGGTCTTCCCCACAGAACAGGGTTAGATCTAGAAAACGAAGTTTACAACTTAGGTAATTATTCTTCGAATTTCATGGTCCTGAATGTTCAGTCTGATTCCACTCCAGACTTACCTGCTATTTCAGTACTACCAGTCAAAGGCGAATTATGTGTTAGAAATAATGGTTCCGTACATGTAGGACATAGCGATTGTACTACTATTGTCAAGTATAGTGACAGTGGGAAATCTATTTTCAAAGCTTCACGTCATTCTTATTTTATTTGTGGTCAGACCGCATATGTTCGTCTGCCCCTCGATTGGGAGGGAACCTGTTACATTGCCTTCCTACTGCCACCTGTTTTCCTAGCCCCATCTGATTATCATAGAAACACACATCTAGTACACATTAGACATAGAAGGGAGTCCCCCATTGTCGATTATACTGAAACTGCTCTAGAACAGTATACAGATTTCAATAGAGGTTTCTTCTTCTTTATAGGACCTATCCAGAATAGTAAGCTAATTCGTAGGTTAACCAGAACCCTTGAAGTAGTAGTCAATGAGACTGCCTCTGCTCTAGGTAACTTAACCGAAGAGCAATCTGCTATGAGATTTGTCGTTTTACAGAATCGTCTCGTCCTTGACGTCATATTGGCCGATAGGGGCGGGGCCTGTAGAGTCATCGGATCCAGTTGCTGCATTTTCATTCCAAATAACGCGCCGTCTGTTTATTCAGCTATAACCAGACTCCATAAAATTGCCCATCTGTTACACCAAGACCCAGGCACCTGGACATGGTCCGGTTGGTTCTGGAATATAATTTCCGCTTGGGGATGGAAAGTCTTGTCCTTTCTAGGTATTGCAGTAGCGATCATATTCAGCTGCTGCCTCTGTATACAATGTGGCCCTGCGATTTGCGGCATTTGTGCTACCTCTTGTATTCCTAGTCCCAAGCCCCGTTCTAAATCCCGTTCCAAGAAAATTCGAGACGAGCAAATGATACTGTATGAAATGATAGATGGTATCATGAATATTGATGTTTCCTGATGGAAACGTAGTGACAAGGAGGGAATGTGGAAAAGTAAATTTTGCCATGTTCTGTGTCCCTACGCGTCCTCCATCATATGTTATGTGTGCATGATTAATATGCATATGTATTCCCCATGTTCGATTAAAGACGCAATTACAGTTGTGTCCATCTCTAGTATGTCAGTTTCCAGTTCTCGTGAATACTACGAATATCAGGCCTATGTAAAGTCACGTTGCCACGTTTCTCAGTGTGCACGTTATTTTATTGTAAAGTCCCCGTTTCTAGGCCTCAAAAGGGCCTGGACACCAGATTCAGCTCCTGACTCCTGAAGCCTCGCTGAGGAGCGATACAGCCCCCACCTGTATCCTCGACCCTTCACTTACTTCCTGCCTCGCAGTGCCCGGCTCAGCCTAGCCCTGCCTCTGAGTCTGCCAAGAGTATGTTATGATTCTAGTTATCAGTCCAGCCCTCCTTCTCTACATTCCTAAGCTATTGAATCGCATCAATAGTTTCCGTCATTGTCTAGCCTTTACGTCTCCACGTTAGAGAAATACTGTATTAATGCTCATTTAATATTCTTCATCACGCACTACATGTAGAATAATGCATGCTCCAGTCTTAGAGTCCGTTAGCCTCTCCCCTCCTGACTCTTAGTTCATATCAACATGTTCTCTAAACATCAGATACTAGATACTGCTTAGGTACATGTCGCCCTGACTCTCCAGACTTCAGTCTCTGCTCCTAGCACAGAGTTCGTAGCCCCCAGCTTCTCCTAGTAACACGTCATTGCCAGTTTGCGCGCACCATTAGGTCAGAGGTCCCGGCTCCTTAGGTAGCCCCCTCCATGTTTCCGCCCCATTTATGACATAGTCTGTTACGTTTGCATCACATGTCTATGTATACGCCTCTGTTACACCTACTTTCACCCTTATCTTTCGCGACTGCTACGCGTCACGCCTATTACTCCACCCACTGCTCCGCCTATCATATGTATTGTAATGCAACTGTTTTAGTATATATGATCATGTCTTGTTATTTAATGTTACGCCGGTCCCGATTCTGCCCCCGGCAGCGCTGCCATCCTATTCCTATGCAGGTTGTCCTGTTCCTGTCGTTTATGCTGTAATAAACCTGCAAAACTCCTACTACCTCGAATCTTGACTCTTATTTATTGAGCTATCTGTTATTCATTTATTCATTCAAAAATAGATCCGGTATTATTTATTTATATACCACACTATGACCACATGAAGGACGCCCTGCTCACCCGGTATGGCCTCACCCCCGAGATGTACCAACAGAGGTTCAGAGATTGCAAAATGATCCCCGGTACCACGTGGGTGGAGTACGTAAACTTTTATAGCCGGGCCCTGGAAGGATGGATCAAGGGCAGCAAAGTGTCCACCTACGAGTAGCTGTTCGACCTCATCGTTTGGGAGCACCTCTCCAACAACTGCTTTGTCGAGCTCAGGCAGCATCTCCTCGACAGCAAGCTGACCTATTATTATTATTATTATTATTATTATTAACGAATTTTGTACCGCGCACGGTTACCCAGAGGCATCCCAGCGCTTATAGAGAATCAGAGCAAGTTGCCTATGTGAAACAGAACAGATTTAGAATTATTCTGGAAATAGATAAGTTTTCAAATGTTTCCTGAACCTGAGCAGGTTTGGTTCAGAGCGTAGTGAGAGTGGGAGGGAGTTCCAGGCGTGTGCAGTATGAATAGAGAAGCTCCTGCCACCTGAACGGGCTCTCCTAATTCTCTTTATCTGAAGGAGGTATTTATTATTGGAGCGTAAGGCTCTGGTGGGCTTATATGGCTGAATCATGTCCTTCAGAATAGCAGGTCCTTTCCCCTGCATGCTCTTGTGAGCAATACAGAGGGCTTTGAAGGTCACTCTCTCTTTGACCGGGAGCCAATGGAGTGCCTTTAGAGCGGGCCTGGCTGATTGCCTGGCCGGAACGTTCCGCAGCAGCCTGGCTGCCGCGTTCTGCACTTGTTGCAGGATTTTGAACGTTGATTCCGGTGCTCCGAGAAAGAGTGCATTACTGTAGTCCAGGCGTGAGATGATTAGACCTTGGACTAACAGCTTCCGGGAGAGTTCAGGTAAAAGGGGGAGAACCTTACGGGCCGAACGGAGCAGTCCATAACACACGCCAGCGATCTTCTTGGCGTGTGTCCTAAAGGACAGATCAGGCTCCAGCCAGACCCCCAGGCTCTTAATCTCCTTCTTTGGGTCAGGCGGAGTGCCCATACAGTTGGGCCAGCTGCTCGGCGAGAGGACAAAGCTTGAGTGGCCCAAGATCATCAGCTCAGTTTTTGAGCCATTCAATTTGAGCGATGACCTGGTCATCCAGTCAAACACCTCTCTTAGGCATGAATGGAGCGTTTCAGGCTGTTTCTCCAGCTGTGTCAGACCCACCACTAGCTGAGTGTCGTCCGCATAGCTTATGGTCTTAAAGCCAAACGGAGACACCACACCCTCCAGGGGTGCCATATACACGTTAAATAACGTAGGGCTCAGGGATGAGCCCTGAGGCACCCCACAGTGAAGTGGAAGGGGAGGAGATTTTGCGTTGCCTTCCCAAACCTCGAAGGTACGCCCCTCCAAAAAAGAGGCCAGCCATTCCAGGGCCGCTCCTGCGACTCCTGTCTCTGCTAGGCGTTGTGTCAACACTCCATGGTTGACAGTATCGAAGGCCGCACTTAGGTCCAGGAGGATCACTGCCACTGACCCCCCTGTATCCAAAGTGCTTCTGGCCTCCTCTACAACTGCTAGCAGAGCCGTGTCGGTTCCATGACCCGGTCGGAATCCCGTCTGGGAGTCTCTCAACCGACCATTCTCCTCGAGAAAGTTGGACAGTTGGCGGTTAACCAGTTTCTCGGCAACCTTACTAATCCCTGGTAGCAAGGAGATGGGCCTGAAATTGGCTAAGTTCTGTGGATCTAAGCCAGGCTTCTTCAGAAGCGCTTTAACGACTGCGCTCTTCCAGTCTGGCGGTACCGTGCCATGAGCGAAGGAGAGATTGACCAAATCGGTCAAAGGCTCTCCTATCGATGGGGCAGCCTGCTTTAAATACCGCATTGGGACTGGATCTCGAGGCGAGCCACTCTTCAAGCTCCCGAGGACCTTCAGTACTTCGCCTGAGGTTACGGGGCCAAAAGACGTCAATAAATTTTCCGACATGCTTAAGTCCTCAGACGGAGTCGGGGTTCCCATCACCGGAGGGAGAGAACTAATAATGGTGTCAATTTTATCTTTGAAGTAAGTGGCCAATTCCAGACATTTTTCCTGTGGTCTGTCGTGGACAAGAATGGGATCCTGTGGTTTAAGAAGCTCCTTCATCACTAGAAAGGCTTCCCTGGATGAGGACGCAGCATGACTCACTCTCTCCCTAAAAAAGGAGGCCTTTGCTGCGCGTATAGCAAGTTTATACGTCCTTAATTCCCTACGGTATTTTTCCCTACTCTCTGTCTCTGGGTTCTTCCTCCATAATCTCTCCGCCCGTTTACAGTTCTTTCTCAGGGTTCTAAGCTCTGGGGAGTACCATGGGGCAGACCCCACTCTCTTATCCCTAATAAGCATCTTCTTGAGTGGAAGCACATGGTCCACTGCGTTGGTCAGCCAGTTCCTCATCATAGCGTCTGCAGTCACTGGATCCTGACCTTTCTCAGGCTGGGAGCCCTCCAACCGGGCATTCCAGGCCTCTACTGGGAGCCTTGACCATGCCCTGTCTATTCTAAATTTCCTGGATGGGAGGGTATCATCTTCCTTTACCTCCCAGTTTGCCATGATCAGTGAATGGTCAGACCAGGGAAGAACAAGAGGGGGCATAGCTAATAAACCCCTCATGTTCGTAAAAAGGGGGTCCAAAAGGTGCCCTTTAACATGTGTGGGCCCGGTGTTTATCAAATTCATCTCCAGGGCGGTCAGCTCGCTCATTAAATTAGTTGCCATTGGGTCAGTTGCCTCATCAAAATGGCAGTTGAGATCTCCCAACAGAATAAAGTTGGACGAAGCTGAGGCCAGGAGAGTGGTAGTTTCCATAAGCGAAGATATAAACTCCCCCACGCTTCCAGGTGAACGATAAACTAGGAGGCCTGTCAGCGTGCAGGTAGGGGAGAATTTAAGGGAAAATTGGCAGCTCTCACAATCTTTCACCCCTGCCTCCCAGGCTTTACAGCCCAGTGATTCCCTATAGATAATGGCCAAGCCCCCCCCCCTCCTCCCTGCGCCTCTGTCAAGATGGTAAGATGGCCCCGAAAACTCGCCGTCGAGGCCGATCGATGGGTGAGCACCCGGGTCCCCCGGACCCCGATAGGAGATTCGGGACGGAACGGCCCGGGGCACCCCCGCCAGCGTGGCGGTGGAGGAGGCCAGAACAGGAGCTGGGACTTTCCGCCGGCCCCGGGACGGAGTCCCCCTCGGGGGTCCCCCCAGAATAACACTTCGCCATCCCTGACCAGAAGAGGGACCCCGCCCGCACGGCCGGGGCCCCGCCTGAACATTACTTGCCACAGATGCCAGCGGCCCGGTCACTATGCCAGTGACCCCCTCTGCCCCATGAACCAGCGTCCCGGCACCAAAGGGCCTCCGACCCGCCAGTTCGCTGCAGCAGCCCTGGGGGAAGGGGAAGAAGAAGGCGAAGAGATCTACAATGAAGATCAAACCGAGTATGAACCGGCCGCCATGGCCCTAGCCTGCCTGGGCGAAAGAGACATGGTCCCCCAGGCCCCGCCACCGAGCAACACTCAGAAATACCGCCAGTGGGTCCACATCAATGGACGACGGACCGAAGCCCTCCGAGACACGGGCACCAGTGTAACGGCCGTCCGCTGCCACTTGGTGACCCCCGAACAGATCATACCAAACGTGCGATGCCCCGTGAGGGCCGCCGACAACTCCGAGACTCTGTGTCAGATGGCCCGAATCCCCTTTGAGTGGGGGGGGGGTGTCAGGCACCCTCAAGGTGACCGTCCGGGACGACGCCCCCGTGGACTGCCTCCTCAGAAACGACCTCGAGAGCTCTCCCTGGGCCCAAGTCGAGCGGAGAGAACATCTAGGAATGATGGGACTACCAGAGTGGGTCTGCGCTATGACCCGATCTATGACTGCCCGGGCCCCGGCGGCGACCGAGGCCACCCCGACTGAAGAACCAGAGTGGCCCGCGCCACCACCGCCCGCAGTCAATGAGGACTCTGACCCCGAGCCATCGGAGCACGACCCAGAAGGCAGCACCGATCTCAGCGACATACCCGAACTAGCCCAATGGCGCCAGGAGGGTGGTCCCACCCGAGAACACTTCCAGCAGGAACAGAAGGCCTGCCCCTCCCTCGAGGGGACCCGGCAGCAAGCCACAGCCCAAGCCGCCGGGGACACCTCGGGGTCCCACTGGGTCTACTGGGACCACGGCCTCCTATACAGTGAACAGAAAATTGCCGAACTGGGGGGCAGCCGAGTGTTGGTGGTCCCCCTAAGATTCAGAGACTTCCTCTTAAACCTGGCACACGATGTGCCCCTCGCCGGGCACCTGGGGCAGGACAAAACCTACAGCCGCCTGGTGACCCATTTTTACTGGCCGAAAATGCGCAACGATGTGCATAACCACTGCCGCACCTGCCCGACCTGCCAAGCCAGCGGAAAGAGCGGGGGGAAGGTGAAGGCCCCACTCCAACCCTTTTCAGTAGTTACCACCCCCTTCGAGCGAGTGGGGATCGACATCGTGGGGCCCCTGGACCCCCGAACCTCGCAAGGGCATCGCTTCATCCTCGTCCTGGTGGACCATGCCACCCGCTATCCCGAAGCCATCCCCCTCCGAACGATAACGGCTCCTGTGGTGGGCAGAGCGCTGATGGAGATCTTCTCCA
This sequence comes from Lissotriton helveticus, assembly GCF_964261635.1. Classification (NCBI taxonomy): domain Eukaryota; kingdom Metazoa; phylum Chordata; class Amphibia; order Caudata; family Salamandridae; genus Lissotriton; species Lissotriton helveticus. The sequence goes on along the minus strand of NC_136057.1, from coordinate 32,163,502 downwards.
GAGTGGGGTTCCCCCAAGAAGTCGTGAGCGATCGGGGCACAAACTTTATATCAAAGTATATGCGGTCCCTGTGGCAACAGTGCGGGGTCACGTATAAGTTCACCACCCCGTATCACCCCCAAGGGAATAGACTTGTGGAGCGGTTTAACCGAACACTCAAGGGGAGGATTCAGGGCCTGGAAGAGCCCCTCCGCCACAGATGGGACGTCCTGCTGCCCTGCCTCTTGTTCGCCTATCGGGAGGTACCACAGAAATCCCTGGGGTTCAGCCCCTTTGAACTCTTGTACGGGCATCCTGTTCGAGGTCCCCTCAGCCTGGTCAAAGAAGGCTGGGAAACTACAGTCCAAGACGCACCGCCGGATGTCTACCGGTACCTCCTGACCCTCCGAAGCCAGACTCGGAAGTTCCGGGCCCTTGCCGAGGCCAACCTTGAGGCCAGTCAGGAGAACATGAAACGCTGGTATGACCAGAAGTCTTCCTCCATCGAGTTCGAACCGGGCCAGCGGGTCTGGGTCATGTCCCCGGTCGAACCTTGTGCCCTCCAGGACAAATGGTCGGGCCCCTTCAAAGTGATCGAGCGCACCTATCTCGTGGACATGGAGTCACCCCGAAACCACCTCTGGGTTCTGCACACCAACCGGCTCAAGCCTCATTTTGCACGCACCGAACTGAGCCTGCTGCTCGCTACAGATGATGGGGCCGAAGACGACTCCGAGCCCCTGCCCGACCTCCTAAGGTGCGCTGAGAAGGACGGCTCCATCAAGGGAATCTCTCTCTCCTCCGTCCTGACCCCCGCACAGCGCCGAGACTGCCAAGAGCTGTTGGGGCAATTTACGGACCTGTTCTCCCTCACCCCTGGGGTTACCCAATGGTGTGTCCACGATGTCGACACCGGGGACAGCCAGCCAGTACGACACCGAGCCTACCGAGTTCCCGACCGAGTTCGGGCCTGCATCCAGACAGAAGTTACCAAAATGCTGGCCCTGGGGGTGGTCGAACCCTCCGACAGTCTCTGGGCCAGCCCAGTTGTCCTGGTCCCCAAAGCCGCCACACCTGGCACCCCTCCAGAACTCAGGTTTTGTGTCGACTACCGAGGACTGAATGCTGTTACCAGAACCGACGCCCATCCCATCCCCCGGGCTGATGAACTAATCGACCGCCTTGGAGCCGCCAAGTACCTCAGTACCTTCGACCTCACAGCCGGGTACTGGCAGATCGGCCTCACCCCTGGCGCCCAGGAACGATCGGCCTTCTTAACACCCGATGGCCACTTCCAATTCAAGGTGATGCCCTTCGGTATGAAAAACGCCCCAGCCACCTTCCAGAGACTGGTGAACAAAGGCTGGCGGGGCTAGAAGAATTCAGTGCCGCCTATCTAGACGACATTGCAGTGTACAGCCTCCACTGGGCTGAGCACCTGAAGCACCTCTGGGAGGTCCTGATGGCCCTCCGACGGGCCGGACTAACTGTGAAAGCCAGCAAGTGCCAGATAGGTCAAGGGTCCGTGACCTACCTGGGACACCAAGTGGGGAGCGGCCATGTGGCTCCCCTCCGACCCAAGATTGACGACATCATAGCCTGGGAACCCCCGGTCACCCAGACCGCCGTCCGAGCCTTCCTGGGGCTCACTGGATATTATCGGCGCTTCATAAAGAACTATGGGAGCATTGTGGGGCCCCTCACTGAGCTGACCTCGAAGAACCGGCCCCAGAAAGTACAATGGACACCCGCGTGTCAGGTGGCCTTCGAGACTTTGAAAACAGCCATGTGCACCGCCCCTGTGCTCCAAGCCCCTGATTACAGCCGAGAGTTCGTAGTCCAGACCGACGCCTCGGAGCACGGCATCGGGGCGGTCCTATCCCAGATTGACCCCGAAGTGATTGACCATCCTGAGGCCTTCATCAGCCGCCGGCTGCTGGCCAGAGAACAGCGATGGAGCACCATTGAGAGGGAGGCCTTCGCCGTCGTGTGGGCCCTCAAGAAGCTCCGGCCCTACCTCTTCGGCACCCACTTCCGGGTCCAGACTGACCACCGGCCCCTGCAGTGGCTGATGCAGATGCGTGGCGAAAACCCCAAGCTGCTGAGATGGTCCATCTCCCTCCAAGGGATGGACTTCACTGTGGAGCATCGCCCGGGCGACGACCACGCCAACGCTGACGGCCTGTCCCGCTTCTTCCACCTCGACGAGGAGAGTCCCCAGGAAGATGGGTGACTCTCCCCGCCTTCAGCTGGAGGGGACGTGTGTTGGACCCGGCCTCGTGGCGTGGTCCTACCCCGCCCGCATGGCGGGCTCGGGACGACATCGGCCCTCCGTCGACCCACTGTCGACCCCCCTGAACACGAACCATCGACGAGAGCAGCCCCCCTGGCAACCCACGGCTCTCCCCTCTGGGACCCCGGCGGACCCTGCTCGCCAACACTGCCGGTCTGGCAACCATGCCAGGCCACCCATTCCGGCCCGACTCCATCTTGGGCCCATCACGTCCCGAGCACGTGGCCACAGCCATCCCTGGCCCCGGCCCCAGCAAAGCCCAGACATCGAGGCACCAAGATCCTCCCAGGTGGTTGAGTGGCCACTTGGCGGATCCCGGAGGAGGGGGGTTTCAATGGGCCTCCAGCAAACCCCGGACGCCTGGTATCAATCGCCCCCAGCCTCCCTGGGCGCTGGCTCCACCCCCCTGCTGGGTGTCTGGACACCTTCATCCCGGCCCCTCTGACCCCCAGGCGCGAGGGTCCGGACATCAAAGGACTCCAGTCCTATATCTGGGCCAGCCCTGATTTGGGACTTCAGTTGTATCTTGGAGTCGAAGCCCTGCTGACCTCGTCGCGGCTGATCCTGATAAGAACTCTGGAACCTGGAACCTCGAGGCCCTGCTGACGCTGTCGAGGCCTGACCGAGCTGAGACCACCTTCGAGGCCCTGCTGATGCTGTCGCGGCCTGACCGAGCTGAAACCACCTTCGAGGCCCTGCTGACGCTGTCGCGGCCTGACCGAGCTGAAACCACCTTCGAGGCCCTGCTGACGCTGTCGCGGCCTGACCGAGCTGAAACCACCTTCGAGGCCCTGCTGACGCTGTCGCGGCCTGACCGAGCTGAACCACCTTCGAGGCCCTGCTGACGCTGTCGCGGCCTGACCGAGCTGAACCACCTTTGAGGCCCTGCTGACGCTGTCGCGGCCTGAGCCACGCTGAACTATATCGAGGCCCTGCTGACGCTGTCGCGGCCTGACCCCTTGAACTATACACGCACCAGTTGGTGCCGAGACTGTCCCGCTACCCCCTTTCCCGAAACCAAGACTTTACGGATCCCTCGATCCCGGTGTGATAACCTTACGAGAACTTGCCTTTCTTTCTTATATAAAGATTCTTGAGAATATTCCTTCGTGTGGTGTCTGTCTGTGGTAGTGTGATTGCTCAGCTGTTACGATTGTAGGTGAGGAGCCTCGCCAAGGAGGCCTCCCTACGGCGCTCGGCCTATTCCATAGAGGGAGGTGGGTCTCGGGCGGGCAGTGAAACATCTTCTGTCTCCCCTGGGATCGCCTTTCCAACAATGGTCATAGCCTTAAATTCAACCCTTTGTTGTATTGGCAGCCAGTGTAATTGCCGGAGCGCTGGTCTGGCTGAGGTTCTTCGTGTGATGTGTAATAGCATCCGGGCTGCACAATTCTGTACAGTCTGTAGGACCCTAAGTGTCCCCTGTGGGGCCCCTAGGTAGACTGCATTGGAGTAGTCAAGGCGAGTTAAAATCAAGGCCTGCACTAGTATTCACCTCGCTTCGAACTGAAGCAGCCCAATAATTTTCCTGAGTGATCTCATCAGGGCGTAGCAAGTAGCTGCTACCTTCTGAGCTTGCACCAAAAAATTAAGCGCTGGGTCCAGCCATACTCCCAGACTCTTAAGTCTCTCCTTTGGGGGGGGGGGGCTGGCCCAAAGAATTCGGCCACCATCCCTCCACCGAGGAGGGTGCATTATGTCCTAGCATCATGACCTCCGTTTTTGCTCCAGTTTCAGGAAGGAATCATCCATCCACTCGCGGACTCTGCTGAGGCAGGAGGAAAGCTTGTCATAAGTCGACTCCTGTCCAGAGAGAGTGATGATCAGCATAGGTCGCCAATTGCACCCCCCAAGGTAACACCACCTCAGCCAATGGTCTCATATATATATTAAACAAGGTTGGGCTGAGGGATGAACCCTGGGGAACGCCACAGTGTAGATGCATAGGGGGGGAAGAGATGTCATCCTCAAAAACCGAAAAAGTCCGCTCGGAGAGGAAGGATTGTATCCACCTCAGTGCGGTCCCAGTGATACCTATATTACTCATCCTTTGAATCAGAATAGAATGGTTAACAGTATCAAAGGCCACACTGAGGTCTAATAACAGTATGGCCGCACAGCTGCCTCCATCTACAATCTTCCTTGCTTCCTCTACTACTGCAATAAGGGCAGTTTCCGTGCCTTGTTTGCACCTAAACCCGGTCTGGGTTGGATGTAGTAAGTTGTTATTTTCGATAAAAGTGGATATCAAGGAGTTTACGTATTTTTCGGCAAGCTTACTGATATTGGGCAGCAAAGAGATCGGGCGATAGTTGGCCCAGTCATCAGGATTGAGATTGGGTTTCTTCAGTAACGCCTTTACTCTTGCCTGTTTCCAAGAAAGAGGGACTAACCCAGCTGCCAAGGAGGTATTAATCACCTGCCGAATCACCGGTGCCACCGTATCTGAGACCAAATTAAGAACAGTTGGTGGTGCTGCATCAACCGGTGAACCTGATTTCAAGTTGCCCAAAAGCGACTGAACCTTCAGACAGTCGAGAGGGGGGAAAGTCTCAAATAGGGTCAGATCTGGGGCCGGGGGGAGAAGAGGTCCTACAGGGGTCCCCAGAAATGTCAGGTAAATGTCTGCTACCTTCGAAGCAAAGAAGTTTGCTAACTCCCTGCAGCGAGTATGGGAAAGAAGAGGGTCAATAGTGGGGGTCGGAGGGGTGACTAAGGACTTAAATATTTTAAAGATTTCCCTGGAAGAGCTAGCAGCAGAAGTAATTTTTTCTTGATAGTAGTTGGACTGGGTAATTTTGATAGCCCGTTTGTAGTTACGTAGCGCTGTCTTATAGCTATTTTTACTGGCTTCCAGGTAATCTTTCCTACACATCCTCTCTTCTTGCTGGCAAAGCTGTTTAAGGGTTCTGAGCTCTGGAGTATACCAAGCTTTTTTGTTCATCCCACTACGATGGGAGAGTTCAGCCTTTGGTAGGGCCAGGTCCAATGATATCTCCAACCAATGATTATAGTGATCATTAGCTTCTGAGGGATCATTACAAGATTCAGGTAGGGGTTCTATAAGGTTGGCAATCCATTTATCCTTTGGCAGTTTGGACCAGACTCGACTTGTTTTTTTTAAAAATATTAGCCTGGCCTGGCTGTTCCTGGTGGGTAAGGGAGAGGGACAGGGGGGTGTGGTCAGACCAAGGAACTATGGTAGATTTTGTTTAACTCAAGCGTGCTTAAGTTAGTATAACAATGATCAAGTGTGTGTCCTGCTTTGTGTGTGGGGCCTTTGATAATTTGTTTGAATTGGACCATCTCCAATGCTGTCATCAGACTCTGACAAGCTGGAGAGTCAGCTTTATCTAATTGGATGTTAAAATCTCCTAACACAGTGAAGTTAGGGACATTACTGGACAAATTGATAACACAGCTTGAAAGCTCTTCGCAAAATTGTCCGATTGCCCCCGGAGGTCTGTAAACCAAGAGCCCCCAAAACGTGCATATTGGAGATAGCGTGACTGAGAACATCATACACTCCGCCCCAGCGATGTTGACCTTCTCCACTCTACAGCCTAAGGATTTTTTATGCACGATGGCGATCCCTCCCCCCCTTCCGTCCGTACTATCTTGCCTCGAAATCGCATAGTTCGAGGGCAAGGCGAGGACAATATCGGGGTCGGAGCTATCGTTAGTCCATGTTTCTGTTAGAAAGAGTGCCTCAATGTCCTGTTCCTCCAGAAGCAAGGAGATCTCAAGCGCGTGCTTATGTAAGGAACGACAATTAAGCAGTGCCAGTGAGAACGGGTGTACCTCGGGTGCTTTCATATCCGGGCTGAAATAATATTGATACCCCTTGCAGGACTTATGGTCCCTATGTGTAGCTAGCAGAGTGCAGTTCGGTCCAGTCCTACCTCTTAGTTGCAGGAGTTGTTTCCTATTATATGATATCATGGGTTTATCTGCCACAGCAGGTGCAGGGGGACTGGCCCCTGGGCCCGGCGCTGCCCGAATGAGCCCAGACGGGCTTGCCTTCGGCGCGCCACCGGTGCGCCCGCTGCGCCCACCCGCTGCGCGGACGGAGACCAGCGTCCATTTTATGGGTGAGGAGAGTAGGTGGCGGCCCGATAGCTGGTGCGCTGACCTCGATTCCCCCACAAAGATGGCATCTATCCCTGTCTTCACCGCGTCAGAGCCTCAATCGTTCTGAGCGGGGAGCAGGGTTCAAGCCCTGCGAGGGGCAAATAGGTTCCTTATTTAAAAATGAGCAAAGTATTCTTGACACAGCTAAAAAACACAAGGATAATTTGGATCAGTGTGTAGCATTCTTCTCCCCTGAGGCGGAAGCCGGGGGTTAGGCGCTCCGTAATTAAAAAAAAAATTATCCTTGTGGTTTTTAGTTGTGTCAAGAATGCTTTGCTCATTTTTAAATAAGGAACCTATTTGCCCCTAAGTCATCCTCTTAGCCTATACAGTAGCCACATACAATACTCACATGAATGATATGCGTATAATAATAACAAGAAAAAGATAAAATGGAGAGGGAGGGAGTTGGAGAGAGGAGGGGGGCTGGGGGAAAGATACTTGCCTTAGATGGGAGGGCACAAGCATGAGGGGGTTGGGCGAGCTACCCTCGACAGTTGTGCCCATCTGCATATTACCGCGGACCGCGTTGACAACCATGGATGTGAAGGAGTTTTATCTGGGCATCTCCATATCCCTTTGCAGGTGATAGATTGCCGGTTATCTGGTGTACGCACCTCTAAAGGTGGGTCTGTTCTCCCTTCATCATCCCCAGGGAAATCCTAAGTCACACCTGTCTGCTATCTTGGGGGGATGTGAAGAGGGGTGTGCACTCAAGAGGGCAGCCTTATGTATAGCTTAGCAGGGGAACGAGGGTGGTGCTGGGATTCTTGGGGCTGACTGTATTCACTGTCGGGTAGTTCCTCTATATCCTATACCAGATCTTCATGTTCGGATAACATAAACTGTGGGTTTAGTGGCAGACTGGTTCTGAACACGCCCACCAGATATGTTAGCCTATTTGCATTAGCTAGCTCACAGTGCCACTAGAATCTCCTCTTATCGGGAAGAGAATAGTTTCTGGCAACCTCAGAACTAGACAACCCTGTTCCCTCAGGATTGTGAAAACAATATACTACATTTAGCTCAGTTACTCATGCTGACATAGTTTGTCTCAGAGAATAAACAGTTGGGGCATATCAATAACGATTTATTAACAGTTGTTATTCTAGTGTAGAATAGGTTTGCTATAACAACCATTAGACAGTAGCAGAGATATATTAATAGCAGTACTACGAAAGTAAAGGGATGGTACAGTTCTACCACTTTGCAGTAATAATGAATATATACAAGTACATGAAACACATGATAAGAAAGTGTGGACTCCTACGATGCCTCCCTAACTAGATGTACCTAAATGTACCTAGCATCGGTGTAGGTGTTATGCGTTATACCAAGAATCCCTCTAAGGTCTTGTCAACCCCATTACCTGAGTAAGGAGAGAATATGGGAACACGTGAAGGTCTCGAGTTGGATACCCCGCGAGGGATGTTAGACAACTGCTAGCTGGAGCGCCTGCCTGCATGAACCACAGAGTCTCTGGTCAATGTGCCAGCCGGGAAGTCACAGTCTCCTCTGTCTGTCTAAGCAAGACATGATGTATATATACCCACAGATCTGCCCAGGGGTCCTAACTTGCTGTATTACTGTGTCAGCCTAAAGGATAACGCCGGCCCTGAACTTTAACATAGATATTATACAGGAGATGTTCATCCTGCAGTGAGTCCAGCTCGGCTTCCAGGATGCCTCGTGCATAATGTACGAGTATCGAACTAGGGAAAACCCGCGTTCTTAATGCAGTGTTGTATCTAGGTAAAAGGTCTGTGCCTAAGAACCGTTATGTATGTAATGTAGGGAAGAATATAGGTGAACGGTTGTGATGTTTACCTATGCCTATATAAGGTACCTATGTGGAATATAACACCCACTCCTCTTACGAGGGGACGGCATGTGTAACCTATAGCATACTACTAGCCTAACTAGATATAGGTATGCTCAAAGCCCATAAAACATTTGTTTTGTTAAAATGTTAAAAACTTAAAAAATGTTAAAAGAAAAATACTTGCAAACTATTGCTCTAAAAGTGTCCGTAGTTAAAATCCAAACCACTATAGGCATTAGAAAGCCATTTATGCCCAATAAATGAAAATGAATGTCAATTTTGTATCGTAGTTCAAAATTGATTTTGTTATTAAAAGAGGGCAATTTTTTTCCCAGCACACGACAAGCCAAAATGAGTCATAGTCAATGGCAGCAGCTGCGGGGACAGGCGAGGAAGACCACTGACTCATTGTCAGTGAAATTGCTCCCCCTCCCTCGCAGCTCCACCATTAAGTGAGGCCTGATCCTGCACTTACGCTCTCGTGTGTTGGTGATCAAGGCCCTCTTCCACCCGCAAGTTTCTCTGTGTCTCATCCCTGGTGGTCCAGTGGACTTCTCTCTCATTCCTCTCGCTCTGCTCTTTCACTCGTCTTTCTGCCCTCTTCTATTTTTTACCTTTCTGCACTTTTCTGCATCTATGCTCTTAAGTGCCTAATTTTGCTTATTTTCCCCTTTTCCTTTATTTTAACCCTGGGCTCAAAAATACGCTACGTGCGTAGCATCTAAATCAACAATATCCTCAGATGCTTTGAAATAGCAATTTTACATGCTTAACAGCATATAACCAATTCACAAAAATGAACTTTCACAAGGAAAACATTAGGCAATGAGAGAACTGATGATTTTGGGGTCCCCCCTAACATAGGGGGAGGACCAAGCAGATGCCTTGAACACAAAGAGCTTAAACAAAAAGCACATTTTGTTGAACTTCAGTAGTGATCCCATCATTTTAGGACCACCCCAAGCACAGTTATTGGCAAAAAAGCATTATGGGACGAGATTAGCAGTTGGCAGTGAATATTATAGAATCCAATATCAAAATAATTCTACAAAGAGCTGCAGTTCAACTCGTCGTTACTAGATGTCCCTCACGAGTCAAATGCAAAGCATTGAAATAATTCTTACATCAAGCTGCAGTTCCACTGGTCGTCCCTAGATGTCCCTCACAAGTCAAATGCAAAACCATTGAAACCCTTTCATCAAGCATTTGCATTTGACTCGTGAGGGACATCTAGTAACCACCAGTTGAACTGCAGCTCTTTGTAGAATTCTTTTGATATTGTATATTATATAATATTCACTGCCCACTGCTAATCTCATGCCATAATGCTTTGCAGGGCCTTTGGTTGGGAATGTTTTTTTGCGAATAACTGTGTTTGGGTTGGTCCTAAGAGGATGGGACCACCACGAAATCGTTCAATAAGATGTGCTTTTTTGTTTTCAAGGCATCTGTTTGGTACTCTCCCTAGGTTAGGGAGGATCCCAAAATCATCACATCTCCCACTGCTTGCTAATTTTTCAGTTACACCATTGTGAAAGTACTATATGCACTTTAGCATATAAAGATAGAGATACTTATTTTATCATATCTGGTCCTGTACAGGAAGCCATTTGCAATTACTTTGCAATTTTTATCACAGTGCAGACAAGTACACAGTGTCATCAGCTATGCAGACTATCAAGCTACGTGTAGTGATGCTATGCAAACTACGCCCAGGCTGACTTTATTTCCTTTATCCCCTATTTCCCTGCTGCTTCTGTCCCCACAGCCCATCCCCCCATGCACGACCAGCCAAATCCAGCTCCTCCCATCTGTCTAGCCCTTCCCAACCCCCACTTAATGGCGGCCGCTGCACTGCTGCTCCGCTGGTGCGCCGAAGCAAGCCTGCGTGCAACCCGTCTGTAACGAGCACCAGGAACCCTGGCTCTCCATCCTGCCAACGCTACGACTCAGCGCCACTCCATGCACTAAAACCAGGCCGCAACAACAAATGCAAGCTAGCATCACCAGCCGACACCCACGGACCCTTCAGCTGTTACCGCTGCTATCACTCCTGCAGCACCGCCAAGAACACGGACCCAGTGCAACCCGCCTGCAAGAATACAACTGAACCGAAGACCCTGCGATGCATCCTCCTCAACGTCCGTTCCCTCCACAAACATGCCACAGAAATCTGGTACCTCCTCGACAGCACCACCCGGATGTAGCGTTATTCACCGAACCCTGGACCAATACCACCGTGGGACCGGACATCGCCATCGCCATCCCCCAAGGATACAAGATCTCCAGGAAGGTACTCCCTATCCCACCCGGGAGGAGTAATTGCCATCCTGTCCACAAATCCAGCCTCTGCCTGAGCACACTCCCCGACGAGCCCACAGAACTGATGGAACACCTTTGTCAGGGATTTGTACTCCTCGGGATCTGGATGATGCTATAAGGGGTCCACCCCTTGATATCCCCAATCTTTGAATAAAAACACAGAGCGTTAAGGTGATCAAGTGAGGGAAGGGTAGGTAGGCAACAGCAGGGATGAGAACCTATAAAAACAAAATAACAGAGATCAAAACACATATACACATATATGACTATTCTCTCTAAGGTCTCACTAATTCCCATAACTACCTTATTCACCATTGTCTTGCACATCCGTGCACAATTAATATGCATCTCTCCAAATGAAAACAACCAATCCTGGTTTGGTGAATGAATCCTACACCAAAAACAAAGCATACTGTTATAATGGGCTCACTTCCAATCTCACAGCACCCATACTCCCTTATGTTTCTTTACTTAAGGAAAACGGCTCACCGGTTCTGGTAAATGGCATAAAAAATATAAATGTAAGCTATGCAGTCTTGGTAGCAAAAAAAAAAATAGTCACAGCCCTTCCAATAATCCAGGGGGAAATAGTGATATCCCAGAAAATGAAGAAAATAAAGAATCAAATAATGCATTAGCAACACGTTGTAATCCCTACAGTTCATGGAAATTGCGGTTACTTCACGGCAGTACCAGAAATGTTGTAGCAGACTGTTTTTTGGGGAAATCAGAACAATATCCAAATTCCGCCGCCTTCACAGCTGCCCCAATGTTTGATCAATGTTTGTAGACGTGCATTCACCGTCCGGTGAAATCGCCGCCTAGAATTATGCCGCTTTCGAGGACTCACCCTTCCGATGCGAAGCCCCCTAATCCTCTGAATTCTCTCTGGCCGCAGAAAACTAGCTCAACCGAGCTCGTCACTTCTGCTTCAATGCACACTGCACTCCAGCCGCTGAGGAACCACGAAACAAACAAACTTCCAGAATTACGCACACTAACTGGTGCACACCGCGTCATCTTGTAGACGCTGACTCCACCCCCAACTCCATGACTCCTGGGATTTGTAGTTCTGTGGGTTAGGTAGGCGCTCCTGGTTACGTACTCCTGACAACCTTCACTTCAAGATACTGGCCAGCCCCACCGCCACCCTCCATGGAACCCTCATCCACCAACCCCCTGGACCCCGCGGACCTTTTGCCAACTCCATCATGGACATCATCTCCCCACAGGCCATCGCATCCACCAACTACACACTGCTGGGAGACCTCAAATTCCTCCTCGACAACCAACACCACATACCTCCTTGACAACCTCCACAACATTGGAATATGCCAGATCATGATCAAGCCTATGCACTCAGAAGGACACACGCTCGACCCCCTCTTCACCACACGAAACTCCATCACCTTCAGCCACACCACCGAAATCCCATGGACCGACCATTGCTGCGTTCACTTCACCTTCAGAACAACCACCATGCACAAACACCAGCACCTGCTCCCACGAAGAAACTGGACCAAAATCACAGATGACCAGCTCACCTCTTCACTCAACAATTCCACCCCTACCGTTGTGGAAAACATCAACACCATCACCGTAGCCCGAACCCTGCACAGATAGATCTCAGACAGCGCCAACACCCTAGCCCCCCTCAAGAAAAGCAACAATACCCATGCCAAGAAAGCCAGATGGTTTAACACCAAACTTCGAGAGTCCAGACGCACTTGCCACCACCTCGAAGAGACCTGGAGGACCACCAAATCCACAGAAGCCCACAACAACCTCTCAGACCCTACACCTACCACCTGCATAGTCCCCCAGGCTCCTCCCTCAGCCTGAAGCTTTTCAACGTGTGTGAGCAGTTGGCCTGGCATATGCTGTCCACTATTCTAGTGGGCACCTTGCACCAGTCCAAACGACCCTTATTGATGGTAGGTTAAAGACAACCTTAATAGAAAGCTATCCTATTGGTAGCTATGGAGAGCAGGCTTCAGGCTAAGTCTTGAAGGAATGTAAAGCATAGTCCCTTTATGAGGCTATAGGCAAAAGTATATAAGGAAAACTTAATAGCACACAGTAAATTAGCACAATATACGTTGAGCCCTAGGGGCGTACCAAACCATTTATAAAGAAAGTGGTATAAGAACCACGACTTGTCTAGACACAAGTGTGGGAAGTTAGCCTGGTATATGATGTCCACTAGTTCTAGTGGGTACCTTGCACCAGTCAAATCGACCCTTATTGATGGTGGTTGTAAAGTCAACCTTATAGAAAGCAGTCATCAGGCTAAGACTTCAGTAGGCGAGTTAAGCAAGTTGTTTTACCAATTATAATCCCTTGAATACCAAATGAAAGGACACCACACAAGGTATATATCAAATATATATGTATTTAATCTAAACACAACCCCTCTGCACTCTTTATGAGGTCAGAGGTAAAAATGCAATACAAGTCGCACAATTAATATACGATAAGTTGCACAGTATACGTTATGCCCTAGGGGCCTCACAAACCATATACTAAAATAGTGGTATAAGAGCCACGAGAGAATTAGAAAGCAGGCCTGGGGCCTGTGGAATCGCTGGGGCTACTCTAAACAACCAAAGGTTAGGAAGGAGGAGGCCCACGGGAGACGCGTGCAGTGTCTAAACACAGGCGCGGGTTACCATTGACTTTCTATGGGAAACGTAAAGGTAACAATTATACAATTTAAGGACACTTCCGGATGGACCAGGATGGAACCCTTTTAAACTAGGACACTTTGAGAGTCAAGACCTACGGGAGCATCGGAGTACTCGTGTTACCTCACCCAGGGAAGCCGGGTGCATAGGTGTCTTTTCATGTCGGGTTTCGTCGACGATTTCTATGGAGAGCTGCAAAGAAGTGCCGCAGGCGACCAGAGGAAAAGTGTCCGGGTGGATCCAAGGGTGAATCAAAGATCTGAAGAACCTGAAAGCAGAAGGGGCAGAGTCTGGGTCACTAGCCAGTGACCAGGAAGGAACCAGGCAATGTCGGGTGATTTCAGGTGAAGTAGTCAAACTTGTCTCTTTAGCCACGAGGTCCAGGAGGCATCGACGATGACAAGGCACTGGATTCGCGCTGTCCCACAATAGATTTAGTTGACTGCAGTGTCGGTATCCGGATTGGACCCAACAAGCCTTGGCAACCGCAACCCATGCAGGATGTCAAGATTGGCTCTGTGGCAGACCAGCAAGGTCTGTGGCGCTTTTCCTTTGCAGGGAAGCTGGAGCAACCAGCAAAGTGAGTCAGTTCTAAAATGGAGTCTTCAGGGGGCTCACTAGCCAACAGACTAGGAACCAGGAAGACGCATCAAACTCAAATGCAAAAGTGGGGCCCACGTAACACTCGCGGAGTGTGGGGACCTGGGCTTCAGTGTAAAAGGTGCTCGGGCTGGGATTTCAAGCACCCCAAAGCACAACTTCAGATACCTCATTGGAGGAGTGCAGCATGCAAAATGCAGGATGTCCAGGTGTTCCAGTCCCACGTCTCTCGTGTCCGCCATGTGCCTCAGCTTTGCTGTGGGTGTGGGTCGGGGTCAGAGATGTCTGGAAGTCCATGTCCTGTGTCGCAGATTCTTCGGGATCCGGCGGGACCCTCGAAAATGCAGACCAGCAAAGTTGCTGTTGGTGCCTGTTTGAACAGGGTGGTCGTTCCTTGACCACAAGGGAGATGTCTTCCATCTTCCAGTCGAAATGGAATGTCGAAGGTCCAGGATTCTGTATCAAAGTTTCGTCCAGGGTAATCTAGGGACACAGATCCTATATTTATACTAAGGTCGTGGGCTGGACTACCTGGCTAGGTCCCTCCTATGGGTGGACCTGGGCAGGGGGCCTTCACTTTGTCGAGTTTCATGCCAGAGTGCCCCAGCAACTGATTTGAACTGGGCTATGCATGGAGCACCTTGTCCGCCCGAGGCAGTGTCTGGAAAAGCATCTGCTGATGCAGTCCTCCCTGCCCCAATACACAAAACCCTCTCTGGGGAGGTGCTGGCACCTCCCTGGACACGAAACCTATTGTCCAGGCCTCCCCTGCCGGAGTTTCGCCCAGCAACAGCAGGTCAGACATGTGTCTGTGGCAGCAGCATCCATTTTGTGATGCTGAAGCTCTGTTTAACTTGGACCGGGTAAACCAGTAACTACATGTCTTCTCCCTCTAGAAGGGTGGAATACTACCCCTGCGGCTAGGACTGGCGGGGGGGTGGTGGTATTCCAAAGTTTTTGACACCTTACACGACATGTTTTTATTAAGCCAAACCAAAGTTAGCATTAACCGCAAGGATTATAATGCACTTAAGAGTATATGGTATGGCTATATCATAAAACAGCTATAAGGAGATGGCTCCGAAAGCTGCAGAGGGGCTCAGCTCATGCTAGGGCACCCTCTCACATAAAACCAAGCACTCTGCCTCCAAGATTGTTAAGGCCTGCCAATAGGGTGATTTATAGGTATATATGTCTCTATATGTATCTATTATATAGGTATACTATATCTAAGTAAGGGGTGATTACACCACTTTACCCAGGCTGTGTGAACAGACCTGTGGTGTCAGTTTGGAAGGTAAACCAGGAGTGGCACAATACATGCTGCAGCCCCTGGTAGGCCTAAGGTGCACCTATGCCCTGGGTACCTAGGGTACACTATACAGGGGCTCACAAGGGTGACCCAGTAACCAATCTGGTATGTACCTAAAGTACATGGTATCAATTTAGAGAGAGAACAGCTGGGCTGTGGGTCTGATTGGCGGGCCCACAGCCACACTAAAGTCGAAAACCAGCAAAAAACCTGGAAAAAAGTGGGGGTAACCATGTGGTCAGATTCCACCTTCCTACAACAATCCCTAGAGCCAGTAGAATCACTGGGGCCACAAGGTACCACCCAAGGTAGTCACATAGGGGACACACGGAGGACGCGTGCAGTGTAAGAACACATCCGCGAGACGACATTAGCTTCTATGGGGAAAGTCATAGTTGGAAATTTAAAAATAAAGGACACTTAGGAGAGGACTTTGAGCAAACCCCTTTAGACATAAGGGGTTCTAGGGCCAGCACCCATGGGAGCGCCAGAGTACTTGAGTTACCTCACCCAGGGAAGCCGGGTGCATAGGTGTCTTTTGGTGTTGGGAATCCTCGTCATTTCCATTGACGATCTGCTTCAAAGTGATGCAGCCATCCAAGTGGAAATTGTCTGGTGTGATCCAAGCCTGGATTGAAGATGAGAAGAACCTGAAAGCAGAGGGGACAGAGTCTGGGTCACTAGCCAGTGAACAGGGGCACGATAGTCGAATGCACACTGATGTCGGGTGATTTCAGGTAAAAGAGGTGAAGCTTGACTCTTCAGCCACAAGGACTAGGATGTGCTGATGATGAACGCGATCTGGAATTGAGCTGTCACAGGAAGGATGTCGAGTGTTGCGGTGTCAGTGCCTGGATTGGACCCAACAAGCCTTGGCAACAGCAACCCATGCCGGAATCAAAGAAATGCTTTGGTGGGGACCAGCAAGGTCCGAGGGACTCACCACATGGCGGGGAGTCAGAGCACATATGGAGCACCCAGGGAAGATAAGGAAAATCAGAGTTGCCTTCATAGGGACCCACCAGTCGATGGAACAGGGATCGCGAAGGAGCCTCAAGCTGAAATGCAAGAAGCAGGCTCATGGAACACTCATGGAGTATAGGCCCACAATCTTCAATGCAATTGGTGCTCGGGGCTTGGGATACAAGTAACCCAAAGCAAAACTTCAAGGAACGTCGAGAAGTAAATGCACTAGCAAATGTGCACAGTTTCCAGGGGTTCCAGTTCCATGTCACTCGTGAGGGCTGCGGGTCTCAGCTTTTCTGGGGACTTGGGTCGCCCCCCGAGAAGTCTGGAAATCCTCTTCCTGTGTTGCAAATACTTCAGAGTCCGACGGAGCTTCGAAAATGCAGACCGGCAAGATGCGTTGTTGGTGCCTGCAAAGCACGGGAGTCACTCCTTGATCCCAAGGGAGTTTCATCTGTCCTTTTGTCATTAGTAGAGCATCGAAGTTCAAGGATTCAGTTTTAGAGTTTCATCCACGTGCAATTTAAAGTCCTGTTGCCAGGGGTTCCTTACTTAGACCTAAAAAAAGGGTTGGACATACTCTGGGGACCCACCTATGGGAATATCTGGAAAGAGGGGTGGCTACACCCATTTCCTTTGTCCAGTTTCATGCCAGAGCAGGGGCTGGTAGGCCATGCAACCGGTTTGAACTGGGCTATCCACAGGGACACCATGTGTGCCCCCAGTGCAGACTTCAAAGCACTTTCAGAGTGCACGCAACCTGCCCCAATCCACTAAGGCCTGTCTGGGAGGTGGTTGCACCTCCCTGTGACAGGAAACGTATTGTCCCGGTCTCCCCTGCCGGAGTTTCTGTCAGCAAGAAGAGGCCAGACTTGTGTCTGTGGCTTCAGCATCCATTTTGTGATGCCAGGGCTCTTTCAAACTATTACCGGTTAGACCAGTGTGTACATGTCTCTCCCTCTAGAAGGGTAGAATTCTACCCCTGCCGCCAAGACTGGTGGGGGCTAGGATTCCAAAGTGTTTGACACCAAATACGACATGTTTCCATGCAGCCACTCAAAAGTTAGCATTTGTCGTGAGATTATAATGCAGTTAAGAGTATATGTTCTGGCTGCATCACAGAACAGCCTCAGATAACAGATTCTGAATGCTGCAGAGAGGTCCTGCTCATGCATGGGTTTCCTCTCACATGAAACCAAGCACCCTGCCTTCAGGATTGATAAGGCCTGCCATAGGGGTGACTGATATGTTTCTATGTGCAGTGTAGATATAGGTAACCTATATCTTAGTAAGGGGTGCATGCACCACCTTACCCAGGCTGCAGTAGCAGACCTGTGGTGCCATTTTGGAAGGCTTCCCAGGGGTAGCATAATACATGCTGCTGCCCCTGGTAGGCCTCTGAGGTACCTATGCCCTTAGTATATAATGTACCATATACTAAGGACTCACAAGGGTACCCTAGTAACCAAACTGGAGTTGACCTATAGTACATGCAATAAACTTAGAAAAAAAGCAGTTAGGCTGGGGCCCTGGATAGCAGGGCCCCAGCCAGACAAAAGTTGAAAAACAGTGAAACACCAGCAAAAAGTGTGGGTCACCATAGTAAGTAGACCGTACTCTCCTACAATGTCTACATGGCTCCATTCACCCCCATTGTCAGAACCTAGACACTCAACATCATGTGATACACAGAAGACACCCAACTCTTCCTATCCCTATCCAACGAGCGCAACATCGCCAAACACAAATTTCGAGAAGATATGGAAGCCGTCGCCAAATGGAGGAAAAACAGCTGCCTACAACTAAACAACAACAAAACAGAAGTACTCATCATAGGCCCAAACCCCGAAGCATGGAGTGACACTGCGCCCTCGGCCTGGTCGCCCCCACGCTCCTTACTTCTCCTGCTGCCTCCTGAGCATCCTGCTGCCTGTCTCCTCTGCCGCCGACGCCGAGCCGCGCCCCAGCCGCCACAGGGCCGCCCGCCCAGCCTGCCTGCTCCCGCTGTCCCGCCGCTGCCTGCCTGCGGCCCCGCCCCCTCGCCTGCCGATTGGTCAGCAGCTCTCGCCTCCCAGCGGACCCTCCCTCCCGGCTCCCTTCTTAAGGGGACCTAGCCTGCCACTCGGGAGCGACCACTGCGCCCTCGGCCTGGTCGCCCCCACGCTCCTTACCTCTCCTGCTGCCTCCTGAGCATCCTGCTGCCTGTCTCCTCTGCCGCCGACGCCGAGCCGCGCCCCAGCCGCCACAGGGCCGCCCACCCAGCCTGCCTGCTCCCGCTTTCCCGCCGCTGCCTGCCTGCGGCCCCGCCCCCTCTCCTGCCGATTGGTCAGCAGCTCCCGCCTCCCAGCGGACCCACCCTCCCGGCTCCCTTCTTAAGGGGACCTAGCCTGCCACTCGGGACCGACCACTGCGCCCTCGGCCTGGTCGCCCCCACGCTCCTTACTTCTCCTGCTGCCTCCTGAGCATCCTGCTGCCTGTCTCCTCTGCCGCCGACGCCGAGCCGCGCCCCAGCCGCCACAGGGCCGCCCGCCCAGCCTGCCTGCTCCCCCTTTCCCGCCGCTGCCTGCCTGCGGCCCCGCCCCCTCGCCTGCCGATTGGTCAGCAGCTCCCGCCTCCCAGCGGACCCTCCCTCCCGGCTCCCTTCTTATGACGCCCCCTCAGCGACCACGCAGCGGACGCGCGCAGCGGGAGCACCGACTGAGCGCCGAAGGTGCGCCAAAGGTAAGCCCGTCTGCGCCCGTCCGCGCCTGGACCGCGCCCAGTGCCAGGACCCCTGGCCCCCACCGACGGAAGCCGACCAGACGGACCTACGACGCCACCGAACTCATCGCACTCAACACCGGCCGAGCCCCAGGCTGCTACCGAGCCACACCGAGACGCACCCACGGATCCTTCAGCTGCCACTCCTGCAAGTTCACCTGCAACCGGACCCACGCCACACCAGCACCCACCAAGCCGAACTCGAGCAGCACCCACCTGAAGTGCATCCTGCTCAACACCCGCTCCGTCCAGAGACACGCCGTCGAGCTCTGGAACCTGCTCGACAACACAGCCCCAGACGTCGCCTTCCTCACGGAAACCTGGATGAACGCCTCCTCAGCGCCCGACATCGCCATCGCCATCCCGGAGGACTACAAGATGATCCGGAGGGACCGCGTCAACCAGACAGGAGGAGGCATCGCCATCATCCACAGGAACACCATCCACATCACGACCGACACCGACGATACCCTCGCACCCGCCGAACACCTGCACTTCCAGATCCACGTCAACCCCAAGACCACCCTCAGAGGCACCCTCATCTACAGACCCCCGGGACCACGCACGCTCTCCTCTCCGCCGACTACATCCTCCTCGGGGACCTCAACTTCCACCTGGAGAACAACAAAGACCGCAACACCACCACCCTGCTGGACAACCTCTCCAACCTCGGACTCAAGCAACTGGTTACCACCCCCACCCACTACGCCGGACACACACTCGGCCCGGTCTTCTCTTCCAGCAAGGACATCGCCTTCAGCCACGCCACGGGACTCCACTGAACGGACCACAGCTGCGTCCACTTCAGCTTCAGAAGGACCACGTTCCACCATCACCAGCAACAGGTTCCCCGCAGAAGCTGGAACAAGATCACTGCAGACCAGCTCGCCGATTCCCTGAGCAAGAACACTCCCACCAGCACAACGAACCCCAGCCAAGCGGCCACCAACCTCACGAAATGGATCAGCGACTGCGCAGACGACCTCGCCCCTCTGAAGACCCCGCCGAGCCGACCCGGCAGCAAGAAAGCAGCATGGTTTAACGATGAACTCAAGAGCTCCAAGAAGAACTGCAGAGCACTTGAGAAAACCTGGCGCAGAGACCCAACACCGGACAACATGACTGCCCTCAAGCTCGCCACCCGAAAACACCACCAACTGATCCACACCACCAAGAAAACCGCATTCAAGGAACGACTGGACAACAACGCACACAACAGCAAGGAACTCTTCAACATCGTGAAAGAGCTCTCCAACCCCAACGCCGGAAACAACGACATCACCCCTTCGCAAGACCTCTGCAACTCCCTCGCCTCCTACTTCCACAACAAGATCGCGGACATACACAACAGCTTCAGCACTCAACCGACGCACGCCACGACCGAACCACCGCCCCCCACAACCACCCTCCGCGCCTGGACCACGATCAGCACCGAAGACACCGTCCACACGATGAACTCCATCCACTCCGGATCTCCGACAGACCTCTGCCCTCACCACGTCTTCAACAAGGCCGACGCTGTTATCGCACCACACCTGCGGGACATCATCAACACCTCCTTCGACACCGCGACCTTCCCGGAGAGCTGGAAGCACGCCGAACTCAGCGCCCTACTTAAGAAGCCATCAGCCGACCCCACCGACCTCAAGAACTACCGCCCTCGAGACGAACGGCTCCCTCGACCTCTCGCAGTCTGGCTTCCGGGCCAACCACAGCACTGAGACCGCCCTGATCGCAGCTACCGATGACATCCGAGCCCTGCTCGACAACGGAGAAACAGCGGCCCTCATCCTCCTTGACCTATCCGCGGCCTTCGACACTGTCTGCCACCGTACCCTAGTACAGCGCCTCAGCAACGTCGGAATCCAGGAGAAGGCACTGGAGTGGATCATCTCCTTCCTCGCCGGAAGGACACAGAGAGTCCGCCTCCCCCCGTTCAGATCGGAGGCCACCGAAGTCATCTGCGGCGTCCCTCAAGGCTCCTCGCTCAGCCCAACACTCTTCAACGTCTACATGAGCCCCCTCGCAGCCATCGCATGCCAGCACAACCTCAACATCATCTCCTACGCCGACGACACCCAGCTGATCCTCTCCCTCACCAACGACCCCGTCACCGCCAGAGCCAACCTTCACGAAGGGATGACGGACGTTGCCAAGTGGATGATGAACAGCCGCCTGAAACTGAACTCGGACAAGACGGAAGTCCTCATCCTTGGATCTTCACCCTCCGCCTGGGACGACTCCTGGTGGCCCCCCGCCCTGGGCAGCGCACCCAAACCCACAGACCACGCACGCAACCTGGGATTCATCCTGGACTCCTCCCTCTACATGACCAGACAAGTCAACGCCGTCTCCTCGTCGTGCTTCAACATCCTACGCATGCTACGTAAGATCTTCCGATGGATCCCCACCGAGACCAGGAAGACGGTCACCCAGGCCCTCGTCACCAGCCGTCTGGACTACGGCAACTCCCTCTACGCCAGAACCACCGCCAAACTCCAGAAGAGACTCCAGCGGATCCAGAACACCTCAGCACGACTCATCCTGGACATCCCCCGACGCAGCCACATCTCCGGACACCTGAGAGACCTGCACTGGCTCCCGGTCAACAAGAGAATCACCTTCCGGCTCCTCACCCACGCACACAAAGCCCTACACAACCAAGGCCCAGGATACCTCAACAGCCGCCTCAACTTCTACGTTCCCAAACGCCAGCTTCGATCAACCAACCACGCCCTCGCCGCCGTCCCCCGCATCCGAAGAGCCACCACAGGAGGAAGGTCCTTCTCCCACCTGGCCGCCAAGACTTGGAACTCCCTTCCGACCCACCTCCGCCTGACCCAGGACCACCTCGCCTTCAGGAAGCAGCTCAAGACCTGGCTGTTCGAGCAGTAGCAGACCCCCTCCCCCCAGCGCCTTGAGACCCTCTGGGTGAGTAGTGCGCTTTATAAATGCTTTGATTGATTGATTGATTGATTGATTGACACCTGGTGGCCTCCCGCCCTCGGAAACCCGCCAACCCAAATCGAACCATGCACACAACCTGGGAATCTTCCTGGAGGACTCCGAGCTCAAAATGGACCGCCAAATCAACTCTGTCTCATCTTCCTGCTTCCACATCCTACGCCTCCCCGTAAGACCTTCAAATGGATCCCCCTCGAACACCGAAAGACCATGACTCTCGCCCTGGTCACCAGCAGACTCGACTACGGCAATGCACTCTATGCCGGAATAAACAAAAACCTCACCTGCAAGCTACAGAAGAGCCAGAACGCCGCAGCGAGACTAGTCCTCAACCTGCCAACACACTGCAACATCTCCCAGCACCTGCGCACACTCCACTGGCTCCCCGTCGAGGCGAGATTCACTTTCAAGATACTCACCCATGCACATAAGGCCCTCCATGGCACCGGACCAGCATACCTTGACAGTCGACTCAAATTCCACGCACCCCAAATTACCCTACGATAAGCCCAGCTCTCCTACACCATGGTCTCCTGCACCAGAAAGACCAGATCGGGAGGCAGCTCCTTCTCCTTTCTTGCGGCCAAAGCATGGAACCCCCTTCCGCTCCATCTCAGACCATCAACATCGCTCCACCATCTTCGCGAGGTGTTAAAAGGGCAGTCGGAAGCAAGCAATGAAAATGTTGCGTCTACCAGCCAGGACACATAACCATTTTAATCAATCAAGGGTTTATTGAAGCGTGACTACTCATCCGTAAGGGTCTCAAGGTGCTAGGGGTGGGGGTGAGGGATGCAGGTTCCATTCCATCAAGGAGGAGGTCTGCAAAGAGCCAGGTTTGAGGTATGATCTTCCACACTGTCCGCAGCCGGTGCTGGGGCAGCCTGTCCAAAGCCTGGGTGCCAGTGGAGGAGCCGGTGTTCATACCAACAGGTGTAGTTACAACCTGTGGTGGCTCAAGGAATGCCGCCAACAACATAGGGATGCATTGAGGACACAGCAGAAAATGGGCCGTAATCGGGTCCAGTAGAGCATTTATGTCCAATGGCGCACATGATGGAAGTGTCAAACAAAGGTCTAACACACATTCATCTCTGCAAAACAGGCATCAGAGGACAGGTAAGATGCAGTCCATCCAGACTGGTCGAAATGACAGGAAGCAAGATGCACTTAGTTCTCTCAGGCGAGGCATGCCTAGATGTTGTACCGTTCGGTCACGGTATTTCCACTCCCGGAGAGCTTTTTCCATCTTCTCTGTGACTGGGACGTCCATTGCGTAGCATATAGAAGACAATCAGGATTCCTGCTTTTAGAAACAGGATCAGCAGAAGTCCTCCAAAGATGGTTCCGAATACGGAGTGTATGAAGTTTTGTATAACTTCAAGTTCCGTCTGAAAGGTGGCTAGAAGCCCAGAACCTATGGTTTTAAAGAGGTGGACAATGCCAGTCGTATCAGACATGTTAAAGATACGATTTACCATTTCTATGAAATGGAAATAGCAGTGTGTATTAATAAGTGCCTGTATCTCAGCTGGAGACCTAGCGACCTCGAGTTCAAAAGTTTCTCGAGCGGAGGTTAAGGGCACAGACTTCTGTAAAAGCATTGCTTTCATTCTGCCTAAAGTATCAAACCGTATTAAAGAAACATTCATTGAAGGCCATAACGGTGCTTCCCTGACTGTATGTGTCATGGGAAACAATACTTGCATACAACAAGTAACCCTGGAGCTTATGGCTACCAGATATGCGATGGCCGGGAGCATTCCGTAGCAGGATTGACTGTTCAGCATCAAGTAACTCCCATTCAAAAGTAGCCCAAATGCTTGAGTAATCACAGCAGCTGGGGCACCCCCTCAGATGACAGGACAAGTTTACCACAGAACCATTACAGGCCCCGTGCAGTAAAATGTTCTGACATATGAGCAATCCACTTAAAGCACTCTCACAGTTTGTACCACTGAGAAACACTTCTCAAACCCCACTGCGGCATCAAACTCTCTATGGTAATTCCCAAGATTCCTTAATGTATTCCTTACCAATTTTTTTGTTCCAGGCAATACTGAAACTGAAAAGTAGTAATCGATAGAGTTATAAGCCATGGTTTAGCCATTCTGTGTGCGGTGATTCTGCCACTGTGAATGGTAATCTATCCAGTTTTTCTATATGCAGCATTGTATATTTTGCTCCCCTTTGTGCCATTTCTATCTGTTCATCTGTTAGATTGTATTCAGATAACAGAGACGTACTGTTTATAAAACACCAAGGCACATAGCCTGCTAGCAAAGATTGCAGCATCCAGCTCAATAACATGATAGAACGTAATTGAGATTGCCCGTGTTGTAATATGCCCAAATCTTGTTCTAGGATGTCTATCGTAGAAGATACAGTGTTGCCTATGGAATATATCCTGGGGGTCAAAGTTGTTAACCCATTGTCTACCACTGCTAGAGATTTCTCTAAGTTAATAAGGTCTATTTCCCGTATTCTCTCTGCGGCTTCTTGTTGGGATTTTTATCATATTTCATTGGAGGCAGTGTAAATGTCAGCAAATATGAAATGCTGCTGGCGTTGTTTCCTGGGACCCAGTAAAAAATCCCTAAGATCCATGTCCTGTGTGAGTAAGGATAACTTTTTTTTCACTTCTGTGAGTCTTGAGGCTTCTAACTAATTAAGGCACAACTTCCCAACACTGTAGGATGTCACTACCCCTGGATGTTGTCTCTGTACATAGCGCGGATCTGGCCTATGGATACTGAATCCTTCGGTCCTACCCAAGAATCTAGATTGACAGCTATTGGTGTCTGTGGCCCAATTCAACCATTTTCTCCAATCGGGGTCTGATTTGTTGTATTGTTTGATGTCATCTAATGTAACCCCTTGTGATGTTTCATTGCCCTCAGCTACTGATGGTGTAGGCATCTGAGGTGTGTTCAATTCCTTGCTTTTGGCTAGGCCTAGGCAAGGTGTCTGTTACGCTGTCTCGTTCAAAAACATTATTTGTTGAGGGATAAGGCATGCTCTAAATAAAGATTAATTTCCCTGCACTTGCCATTCTGTAGTACTGCAGACCGATTTTAAGTCTATGGTGTCTTTCCATAAGTTGGAACCTTGTTCAGACAACAGGGCAATAAAGGATGCAGAGTAAATCTGTTTGGTTTTCGTCAATATATTTTTCTGTGCTGCAGTTGGTGCAACCTTATAATAATATGAGGCAGGATCATACATATTAAACCCTGAAAAATATTGCAACTTTTGCACAAATGTTTTTGAACTGCCTTTTGGCAGTGTTGGACAATGTTCTCACTGGTGGTATATGAACACATTTCTAGAATTAGCAGATTTATGCAAAAAATTAAGACCATAATGTTGATAACAGTACATATATTCAATATCTGCTGAACTCTCCAATGTTTCACTGTTAGAAAATGCAGCAGATTTTTCTAAATCAGACAACATGTTATTCACAGTTTCAAAATCCCAATCCTCGGAAAATGTACTTGAGGTAATGATGTCACTCAATGATATTTTGAATAAATGTGGAATTTTTAAAAGTTCAGTCGGGCCAAATATATCGAAATCAACGTTGTCCCACACTATACCATCTGGTACAGGAACTGCTGTAATGTTAACTGATGACGAGTCTCTTTGCTCACGATTTGATGATGGATGTGGCTTCAGTAGTATATTGACCTTTTGGGCTGTGGAACCTTGTTGAAGAAAGTGTCCATGGATATGCATACTAAAAGTCAATACTAAGCCTAGCCAGAAAAAACAACCAATATCTCCTGGAATTCAAGATAAACACAGCACCGGATGCATCTACTCCGGATTTAGACTTCTTCTCAGCCTTGGAGAACAGCATCCTGTAGGACCTGTATATGTAATTATCCTGTTGCTTTGGTCCTATTGCTCAGCTGGTGTGAATCTGCTGCATGGAATGTGACGATGAA
This sequence comes from Lissotriton helveticus, assembly GCF_964261635.1. Classification (NCBI taxonomy): domain Eukaryota; kingdom Metazoa; phylum Chordata; class Amphibia; order Caudata; family Salamandridae; genus Lissotriton; species Lissotriton helveticus. The sequence goes on along the minus strand of NC_136057.1, from coordinate 32,137,719 downwards.
TGGACTTTTTGGGTGCCTGTGAGGTGAGGTGTACAGTTGGAGTATGGGCTTAGCAGCAGGCACGCTGCTCCTGGTGGGGCTGCTCTATACATTTTTGGTGATGATTTAAGGAAAAGAAACTGCGTGCTACAAAGGAAGTTTCAAAAAGAAGAACTCTTCATCGGGTGGCCCCAGCCAGGGCATGTGTCTGCTTACATCCTTTTTATTCTCTTCTGTCAAGAAACACATTTTAAAGTAATGCCTGAGACAAGCCACGGTGTGTTCTATTAATAGAGTCTGCTTATGCTATCAAGCAAACACTTCCTGCCACATTGTACAACTCTGAAGCTGATGAACAAGCAGCACGGAGGAGTCCTTCACATGGGGTGTTCCCACGCACGGCGTGTTTCGGTTATGCTCATTTTTTTATTCAGCAGAATGGGCATTATCTCATGTCAACATTTTATGGGCTGTCTAGCAGTCAAGGAGTTGCACTTACCAAGACATTCACGCTTTCAGTACATTTTCATCAGTGCGCAAAGTTTGGGTCACAATGCTTGTTTAAATCTGTGAGTTAATGGCTTAAAATGTCATTTTAAAGATGTAGGGCCTCATTTAAGAGAAGTGACGCATCGCTGTGTGAAAGCAGCCATGCGTCACTTCTAAGTGCGCCCTCATTGCAACATGATGGATGTGTGTTACAAAGTCACTCTTCAGGCAAATAGCATGAGATAAGTTTAATGGGTTACATCACCAAAAGCTGCCTCCTGCTCATCCAAGCTCCAATGTTCCTCTGGCACAGGGGAATCATCAGAGAATGGAATGCAAGACATAGAACATTAAGTATGTCACAGGATGATCAGCAAGTCCAGTGACTTATACATTACAACAATGTGTCATATTTACTTTATGAGTTACAGGTATACCAGTATTTCTGACGTATTTGTAGGTGCAAATTGACTCATTGCTGGAGTGTATCAGAAGAGTGACGCAGCTCCAGCAATGTGTCCTTACGCCTGCTATGAGGCATGTGTAAGATATTGACTCATTTGTACCCTGGAAGTGGTGTAGTGAAATCTAGTAAATTTCACTGCGTCACTTCTACGAGGCTTACTTACTTGGAAATGCCCACCCTGCAAACATTATATGTGACGCAGCTATAATGTAGCGCAGGGGTTTACAAAGTGACGCATCTGCTTAGATGCATCACTTTGAAAATAGGGCGCAACATGAGGCAAGTTTTACGCCGCCGATGCGTCACAAAAAGTGAAGCAACAGAAGCACAAAACTGACGCAAGGCCTCATAAATAAGGATCTCAGTTATTTGAATTTTTAAATAATGCGCCATGGTTGCCGCAGATTACATGTGCAAGGCTCATCTGCTTTTGAACAGCTGTGTTCAAGCCGGCAGCTGCGGCAGAACCATGACGGGCCAGGGACAAGCAGGGGGGGCTGAAAGTGCTGTTGATGTGCTGCACAACAACGTTTGGTGCACTTATGCACCTGGGGCCACCAGGCTCTGTGCTTGCATGAGTGCTGCCATTGTGTTGCCATCGCGGAAAAGGGTACAAATGGATACCAGCCTGGTGATGCTAAGCGCATACGTGTCTTACACATGCCTTGTAGACGTGCTGCAGGACAAGCAGCGTGTCCATCATACATTTAAAAAGGCGGTCTTTCTTCAAGTGGTCATTTTCAGCAAAGCTTCTGTGTCCCTGAGCGGTCCGGAGGTCAAACCAGTGACCCCGGCGGCACAAACCTCCTGCTTTGGCTCGTTTGGCAACAATGAAATCTTGCAGTAAATAAAAGGTGTTCAGGCTATGTCTAGCATAGTATAAGGGATGATCTTTATACATTACTTTAGGGTTCCAGATGGGAGAGGTGATGGTCTTTCCCTGGACTCTCTTTTCAGGTCAGAGGTGCACACAAGACATTGTTGTGGGCAATGTGCAGTACACGGTTGAGAGGTCTCTCACTAGCGTAGTGTTCTGCTGTTGTTCATTCCTAGTTTTTGTGTGCCTGGTTTTGTCACTGTTTTAAATACCTTCCAATGTCATACATTACTGCTCTTGCTTTAGTGCTCACATCTGAGCAGCTTTTCAATTCTCACAGTGTTTTGTTCTGATTTTGTGCACAAGTTTGCATTAGTGTCACTACTGAGCTGGTGTGGTGATGTTTTAGCATGGGGAACGTCCTTTACAACGGAACTTTTACAACGAAGTACCATTACGACGCAGGTTTAACAACGAAAGTCATTACAACGACTTGCGCTGGGGGGCGCTCTAGGATAGGTAATAGTTTAATTTACTATCCAACACCTTCCCTTCTATCCACTGGGACTGGAGTTGGAATAGTAAATTAAAATATTCACTATCCAGCGCCCCCAATGCAAGTCGTTGTAACGACTTGCGTTGTAAAACCTGCGTTGTAACGGTACGCGTTGTAAAAGCACGCGTTGTACCGTCATACATCCTTTTAGCATAAACTGTGACAGTGCATGGTGTTTGGCCTTTAATTCCATCGCTTGGAAAGCAAGTTTTTCAGTTTACGCTATTGAGTTATGCTGACATGTTACGCAACATATTCCCTACATTGTTAAATTGAGTTTGCTTACCCCTTACATGTGGGATTGCGTTATGGGTAGGATTTGCCCACTTTCAGCCTGTTTGTTTACCCTTACATCGGATGTCACTCAGTGGATGGCTTTCACCTATTTCTATGTTTGTCGTTAAACGCACTTACATGAGGGATAGAAATGGGTGTAAGTCCTATTTCTCCAATTTACACTTTAGACCCCTACATTGTGGGTGTCCAATGGGTACTAGTTCCATGTATGCAGATCAGGTTTCATAGCCTTGTTGGACGGTGTGTAAGTCACCCTGTGCTACATGTTTTGTTTGACGGTGTGTAGGTCACCCTGTACTACACATTTTGTTGCTGCCCTTAGATTTGGTGCAGTTGTATGGGCTGGAGTCACCAATTTCACACATTTTGTTTGCTGCCCTCACAGGAGAAGTGGCTGTGTGGGTGGGATTCACCCATTTTTACAGTTTTCTCTACTCTTCCTTACTGTTGGATGTTGGTTGGATGTGTGTGTTTTTTTTTATGAAGAACAAGGGGTCCAAAGCTCAAGCAAATAAACTTATTTATATAGTATAGACCACAATCAGTTACTATACGTTGTCCTTGCCCAGCCGGGCAGGAATTTTATTTATAGATTAGTGCGAATGTTTTTCAATTTTTAAATACATTTTAACAGTACACAATTTTTACTGTGAGGCACAGTCCTGCGCCATGCATAGAGGTTTCTAGAAATGAGGGAAAGAAGTGAGTAAGAAAAACTTCAGGCAAGAAAGAAATGAGCGTTCTGGGCACTGTAAAAGTAAAATAATATAACAATGTTTCCCAGAGCAGAACATACATGAAAGAATACAAATGATCAACTGTAAGTCTACTAAGAAAGGTCGACGTTTCGATCCCGCGCTCTAATAAAATGGGATCATCATCAGGACTTAAAACAAATTATCTGCCTGTATATAACATTAAATGCGCCTGTTGAGAAAAAAAAACAGGGAGAGAGAAAAATAGAAAATAGCTAGTTTAGAGTACTAAGTATGCAGAGCGACCACATTTTTCACATTCGGATTCGCAGTGAGCGTTCCATGCGTGGTGATTGAGTAATTCATTTTATCACATTCGGATTCGCAGTGCGAGATTCAAGCACGTGGAGTGAAATTAAGGGTCAAAATTATCACTTTCCCATTTGTTCATAGTAGTGACATTTTATCTAGAACAGCTTTACATTTCATGCTGTGAGTGTGCCCAAAGTGCAGTTGTGGCTATGAGGGCGGTGATCTAGGCTTCCTAGTTGGTGACTGTGATGCCTTGTGTGGTGAGTAAGGAAAGGTGGGGAGGCGCAATTACCTATGTAAGTGCTGATTGTGACACTGATTATGGAGACATACGTAAATCCAACTTGGGTTGAGGAGTAATGGTAACGGCACTGGGGAGAGAAATCATTGGATAATTAAAGGGTTTGTCCAAGGCCTCGGGCTAAAAGTAACCGTAATTTTTGAGAACATACCAAGGGTCTAATAAGCGTGGTTGTGAACCGTTCGGTTCCACCGCAAGCTGGGGTCTCGGTGGACGAGGGTTTAGAGCGGGTTGAGTGGTCCGCTGAAAGGAGGAGGGCATAACTGTTAGTGTTATGCACAAGAAACCGGGGTACGTGACTATGGAGCAAACGTGCGAGATCTTACCAAATGCCTGATGTAAGATGTCCGCTGAACGTCAAAACAGAAGACCGGAGGGGTATCAAGGGGATGGAGAGGCCCGCTATAAGGGAGAGGTCATAAGGGTTAAAGGTGTGCCAAGCTCTTGTTGTTGTGGTAGAGGGGAGGTGAGATCACCATCTTACCGGTTTTGTGATTCGAGGCTCGGTGTCCTCAATGTTTTTGGAGTCGGCGGTCGAAAATAATAAATCGATCCGCTGGCGGGAAAAGGTCTGAGTTAGTAATGGTTGTGGCGAACACCTAGGTGTTGCGAGTGGCAGGGCACAAGTATTGGGCTTACCAGGGAGGGAACAAGGTCCCGATGTGGTCCGGTCTTGCTGTTCAATCCGCGCTGCGTGGCAGGACTGTGGACAGCAGGGGCCATGTTGGTTGTATACACTTAGTGGCGGTGTCAGGTGACCGTGTCACGTGTTTCCTGACACAACTAATGATACCTCCGGCGAACTGTGGCCGCCATCTTGTAGTGGTGAGGTTGGTGACCATTATATTAAAACATATTAGAGAATTGGGCGACGCAGTGATGTTTAAATAAACAGTTTACAGGGAAGGGCGGCGCAGTGATATGGTGAGGATATTACAGTGAGTGATCAATTAATACGATAAAAACATTTGAAGCAGTGTTTAAAGCCACAAGAGTATAGCAATTAGCTGTACATATTTCTCAGTTTAAGCCTTTACAAGAGTAATTAAAGAAGAGTTGTCCAATCTTCACTTCGATTGAGTCCAGTTAGGATGGTATTGAATTGAATTATGCTCTTCAGCTCCTCACGGTTCATTAGTTGGGCTAGGTTGCCTCCTCTTTTTGGCAGCTTGATGGTTTTAAGAATTGTCCACTTGATATCATCCGCTGTGTGCCTTTGTTCTGAGAAATGCTCTACCAGAGGAGCATTTGGTGTGCCACACCTAATGCGGCTTCGATGTTGGCAGATGCGGGTCTTTACCTTCTGCGTTGTTTGGCCCACATACATTTTTGAGCATGGGCAGAGTATGGCATAAATAACATTGCAAGTGTTACAGTTTGTGAGAGACTTCAGTTCAACATTTATGCCATTGTGGCAGAAAGTCCGTGCTTCAATTGTAAAATCACAAACATTACATGATCCGCATTTCACATGCCCTACAACAGGTGGCAAGCCCCAGTTGGCTTCAATCGTGTTTCTTACAGTAGGTGCAGGTAAGGCTGCTCTGATCAAGTGATCTCTTAAGTTTTTATTCTTTCGATAAGCAAAAAGAGGTCTTTCTAAGTTGATGGGGCCTGCATTTATTACTGGCCAATGTTTCAGAATGGATTTTCTTAGTTTGTTGGAGACTGGAGAGAATGTAGTTACACAAGCTATTCTCTCTGTCTTGTCACGTGTTTTTGGTGTTAGTAGGACCTCTCGTGGGCAATACCAGGCACGTTTGGATGCAGTTTTAACTAGCCTTCTCGGGTACCCTCGGGCTTTAAGCTTCTCAGTCAGAAACCCTGCTTCTCTGAAATAGTCTAATTTAGACGAACAATTGCGCCTTATCCTCAAGAATTGGGAGTAGGGCAATGAGTCTTTCAATGCTCTGGGGTGATTGCTTCCGTAACTGAGTAGAGTGTTCCGCTTAGTTGGTTTGCGATAGAGGCGTGTGAGGAGCTCACCTTCACTGTGAAAAATGGTCAAGTCTAGGAAAGCGATCTGATTTTTATCATGGGATAGAGTGAAGGTCAGATCTGCACAATTATTGTTCAGCCAGTGAAGGAACAGATTCAGTGTTTCGATGTCAAGCTTCCAGATCAGAAAAATATCGTCTATATATCGACGCCAAAGAAGTATCCCAGGAAGGAAAGGGTTTCCATCTGCCAGGATAGATCCAGTTTCAAGGGCGTCCATAAAAAGAATAGCTAGATTTGGGGCAAAAATAGCCCCCATGGACGTGCCCTTGATTTGTTGGTAGAAAGCATTGTCAAAGGTGAAAAAGTTCCTGGTCAAGCATAGTTCTAATAACTGAAGAATGAACAGAGTGGGTACCCTGTGTGGGCGAGGGCGGGAGTCTAGAATTTTTTGGATCACAAGAAGAGCCGCTGTTTGTGGGATATTTGTATACAGCGACTCCACGTCTAAGGTACAGAGTGTGTTCAATGCTGGATCAAAGGGGTAGTGTTCCACTAAGTTAATCATGGCCATACTATCCCTTACGTAGCAGGCTGTTGTTGGTACAAATTCTTTTATGAAGAAGTCTACATATGCTCCTAGTGGTTCCAAGACTGAGCCACATGCTGAGACAATAGGTCTACCGGGTGGATGGTCAAGATTTTTATGCACCTTCGGTAGGGTGTATATCACCGGTAGGCGCGGACTTTTTACATTGAGGAAGATGTATTCCTTTTTGCTTAAAAAGCCGTCAGCACAGGCATCTGATGTTAGTTTTAATATGATAGCCTGGATACCTTTGGTGGGATTGCCTGATAGGCGTTGGTAATGGTCAGTATTACCTAGTTGGCGCAAAATTTCAGCTTTGTATGAGTCAATGTCCTGGAGGACAATACCGCCTCCTTTGTCCGCACTTTTTATTATGAGCGATGTATTGCTCTTGAGTGTGCTGATGGCTTCTTTTTCTTTGACAGATATTGTAAGGAATGAAAAGCTTTTTCTTTTCAAGTTCGACAAGATCTTTTTGAACCAATTTCTCAAACGTTACGATCTCTGGTGGGATCATACTGGCCGTTGGTAAAAAATTGGAAGGTGGACGGAAGGGTGTATTGGCCATGATACTGGGAGAGGGGTGTAATTGAAAGAAGGCTTTCAAGCGGACCAATCTAAAGAATCTCAGTACTTCAGTCTGTAGATCCATAAAGTTGGGACGCACAGTAGGAACGAATGATAATCCTTTTTTCAATATATCTAATTCCGTCGCATGTAAGATGTGTTTTGACAGATTGAAAATTGGTATTAGTTCGTCCTGAGACACAATGGACTGAGGATTATTCACTACCACTGGTAGTAATTGTTCCTCGTTCTGCGTTCCCCTGGCGCGTTGAACCATCGTTGTTGTTTCTTTGCTCTGCCCCTTTGGGGGGTGTTGGATTGGCCTCTTGATAAAAAATTGGATTGTGCACCACCTCCTCGCCTGGGGTTACTGCTACCCTCACCGGGGTCTGAGCTCTCCGAGGAGTCCTCAGAAGTGTCAGTGAAGGAGACCAAAGTTTGCCGTTTATTATATCTACCCCAGGGCCTGTTATTTGGATTGAAATGAGGCCTGTTGGTGTAAAAATCTTTATGCAAATAGGGGTATGTATGTTCTATATTGTAAGACTTGATGTCTTTCTTGACCTTATTGGACTTTTTATTGGACTCAATTCTATAAAAATCGGCCACCGTCTTCTCAACCTGCTCAAGTAGTTTTTCGCAGTCTGCAGTTACGTCAGATTCGCTGATTTGTTTCAAAAGATCGCTGATTTCTATTTCCAGAGATTTTAACGTCTCTGTGGCTATATCTATGCCTAGTGCTAGCCAATGCCTAGAACAAGTGGTGCCAATGTAGCTGAAATTTGATATATATTTCGGGTTGTCTGTAAATATGCCGGGAATATTCCGAACTTGTAGGCCTACTGGAATTACGTCTGCTTTTAAGTAGTCTGTTAGCATTAACACCATCAACTGTAGGCGAACCTGTTTCTTTTTTAGTTTCTCTAGCTGGTCTGGCAAGGATGATGTGGTTACAGTAGGCACATCTGAGGTGTCTGACAGTAAGGAGGGCCCAGAGCATAAGTGTGTAAGGTATTCTGCAGTGTAGAGTGGTGCATGTGCTGACATACTTAGGTAATGTAGAGGGATAAGGAGTGGGGAGAGAAAGGTTAGGGATAGGAGAAGGATAAGTGTGAAGGCACTAGGGTGGGCTTCCTCGGAGACCGAGGCTTGAAGGTTAAACATTTACAACAAGGGGTGGTGATGGACAGAGTCTCTGAATTAAGCAGAATACTCTCACCCAGTCAAGAGATCAGGGCTAGATCCAACACCGTTTTTTAGCTCATTGCACCATCCCAGTTTCAGAACCTGGCTGTATGCAAATTAGTCTGTCCCTGGCCCAGTGCATCATGGGAACAGGGCAGACCAGACTACAAAAGCCAATTCTTACACTGGGAAGGAAACAAGCTTCCGGGGACCGGTTTCTGGCATTCCAGCCGTCTTCGGCCCGGCTTGCTTGAATCCTGATGGTGCAATGAGCAAGGGACTCACATCTGAGTATACCCTTCCACGCTTAGGGTGGACAAAAATATTTACAACAAGGGACGGTGATGGACAGAGTCTCTGAATTAAGCAGAATACTCTCACCCAGTCAAGAGATCAGGGCTAGATCCAACACCGTTTTTTAGCTCATTGCACCATCCCAGTTTCAGAACCTGGCTGTATGCAAATTAGTCTGTCCCTGGCCCAGTGCATCATGGGAACAGGGCAGACCAGACTACAAAAGCCAATTCTTACACTGGGAAGGAAACAAGCTTCCGGGGACCGGTTTCTGGCATTCCAGCCGTCTTCGGCCCGGCTTGCTTGAATCCTGATGGTGCAATGAGCAAGGGACTCACATCTGAGTATACCCTTCCACGCTTAGGGTGGACAAAAATATTTACAACAAGGGGTGGTGATGGACAGAGTCTCTGAATTAAGCAGAATACTCTCACCCAGTCAAGAGATCAGGGCTAGATCCAACACCGTTTTTTTAGCTCATTGCACCATCCCAGTTTCAGAACCTGGCTGTATGCAAATTAGTCTGCCCCTGGCCCAGTGCATCATGGGAACAGGGCAGACCAGACTACAAAAGCCAATTCTTACACTGGGAAGGAAACAAGCTTCCGGGGACCGGTTTCTGGCATTCCAGCCGTCTTCGGCCCGGCTTGCTTGAATCCTGATGGTGCAATGAGTAAGGGACTCACATCTGAGTATACCCTTCCACGCTTAGGGTGGACAAAAATATTTACAACAAGGGGTGGTGATGGACAGAGTCTCTGAATTAAGCAGAATACTCTCACCCAGTCAAGAGATCAGGGCTAGATCCAACACCGTTTTTTAGCTCATTGCACCATCCCAGTTTCAGAACCTGGCTGTATGCAAATTAGTCTGTCCCTGGCCCAGTGCATCATGGGAACAGGGCAGACCAGACTACAAAAGCCAATTCTTACACTGGGAAGGAAACAAGCTTCCGGGGACCGGTTTCTGGCATTCCAGCCGTCTTCGGCCCGGCTTGCTTGAATCCTGATGGTGCAATGAGCAAGGGACTCACATCTGAGTATACCCTTCCACGCTTAGGGTGGACAAAAATATTTAAAACAAGGGGTGGTGATGGACAGAGTCTCTGAATTAAGTAGAATACTCTCACCCAGTCAAGAGATCAGGGCTAGATCCAACACCGTTTTTTAGCTCATTGCACCATCCCAGTTTCAGAACCTGGCTGTATGCAAATTAGTCTGTCCCTGGCGCAGTGCATCATGGGAACAGGGCAGACCAGACTACAAAAGCCAATTCTTACACTGGGAAGGATACAAGCTTCCGGGGACCGGTTTCTGGCATTCCAGCCGTCTTCGGCCCGGCTTGCTTGAATCCTGATGGTGCAATGAGCAAGGGACTCACATCTGAGTAGGATTCAAGCAAGCCGGGCCGAAGACGGCTGTAATGCCAGAAACCGGTCCCCGGAAGCTTGTTTCCTTTCCAGTGAAGAATTGGCTTGGTAGTTTGGTCTGCCCTGTTCCCATGATGCACTGGGCCAGGGACAGACTAATTTGCATATAGCCAGGTTCTGAACTGGGATGGTGCAGTGAGCTAAAAAACGGTGATGGATCAAGCCCTGATCTGTTGACTGGGTAGGAGTGTTCTGATTAACTCAGATACTCTGTCCATCACCACCCCCTTTTTGAAATTATTTTGGCCACCATGAGTGTGGAAGGGTATGCTCAGACATGAGTCCCTTGCTCACTGCACCATCAGGATTCAAGCAAGCAGGGCCGAAGACGGCTGTAATGCCAGAAACCGGTCCCCGGAAGCTTGTTTCCTTTCCAGTGAAGAATTGGCTTGGTAGTTTGGTCTGCCCTGTTCCCATGATGCACTGGGCCAGTGACAGACTAATTTGCATATAGCCAGGTTCTGAACTGGGATGGTGCAGTGAGCTAAAAAACAGTGATGGATCAAGCCCTGATCTGTTGACTGGGTAGGAGTGTTCTGATTAACTCAGATACTCTGTCCATCACCACCCCCTTTTTGAAATTATTTTGGCCACCATGAGTGTGGAAGGGTATGCTCAGACATGAGTCCCTTGCTCACTGCACCATCAGGATTCAAGCAAGCCGGGCCGAAGACGGCTGTAATGCCAGAAATCGGTCCCCGGAAGCTTGTTTCCTTTCCAGTGAAGAATTGGCTTGGTAGTTTGGTCTGCCCTGTTCCCATGATGCACTGGGCCAGGGACAGACTAATTTGCATATAGCCAGGTTCTGAACTGGGATGGTGCAGTGAGCTAAAAAACGGTGATGGATCAAGCCCTGATCTGTTGACTGGGTAGGAGTGTTCTGATTAACTCAGATACTCTGTCCATCACCACCCCCTTTTTTGAAATTATTTTGGCCACCATGAGTGTGGAAGGGTATGCTCAGACATGAGTCCCTTGCTCACTGCACCATCAGGATTCAAGCAAGCCGGGCCGAAGACGGGTGTAATGCCAGAAACCGGTCCCCGGAAGCTTGTTTCCTTTCCAGTGAAGAATTGGCTTGGTAGTTTGGTCTGCCCTGTTCCCATGATGCACTGGGCCAGGGACAGACTAATTTGCATATAGCCAGGTTCTGAACTGGGATGGTGCAGTGAGCTAAAAAACGGTGATGGATCAAGCCCTGATCTGTTGACTGGGTAGGAGTGTTCTGATTAACTCAGATACTCTGTCCATCACCACCCCCTTTTTGAAATTATTTTGGCCACCATGAGTGTGGAAGGGTATGCTCAGACATGAGTCCTTTGCTCACTGCACCATCAGGATTCAAGCAAGCCGGGCCGAAGACGGCTGTAATGCCAGAAACCGGTCCCCGGAAGCTTGTTTCCTTTCCAGTGAAGAATTGGCTTGGTAGTTTGGTCTGCCCTGTTCCCATGATGCACTGGGCCAGGGACAGACTAATTTGCATATAGCCAGGTTCTGAACTGGGATGGTGCAGTGAGCTAAAAAACGGTGATGGATCAAGCCCTGATCTGTTGACTGGGTAGGAGTGTTCTGATTAACTCAGATACTCTGTCCATCACCACCCCCTTTTTGAAATTATTTTGGCCATCATGAGTGTGGAAGGGTATGCTCAGACATGAGTCCCTTGCTCACTGCACCATCAGGATTCAAGCAAGCCGGGCCGAAGACGGCTGTAATGCCAGAAACCGGTCCCCGGAAGCTTGTTTCCTTTCCAGTGAAGAATTGGCTTGGTAGTTTGGTCTGCCCTGTTCCCATGATGCACTGGGCCAGGGACAGACTAATTTGCATATAGCCAGGTTCTGAACTGGGATGGTGCAGTGAGCTAAAAAACGGTGATGGATCAAGCCCTGATCTGTTGACTGGGTAGGAGTGTTCTGATTAACTCAGATACTCTGTCCATCACCACCCCCTTTTTGAAATTATTTTGGCCACCATGAGTGTGGAAGGGTATGCTCAGACATGAGTCCCTTGCTCACTGCACCATCAGGATTCAAGCAAGCCGGGCCGAAGACGGGTGTAATGCCAGAAACCGGTCCCCGGAAGCTTGTTTCCTTTCCAGTGAAGAATTGGCTTGGTAGTTTGGTCTGCCCTGTTCCCATGATGCACTGGGCCAGGGACAGACTAATTTGCATATAGCCAGGTTCTGAACTGGGATGGTGCAGTGAGCTAAAAAACGGTGATGGATCAAGCCCTGATCTGTTGACTGGGTAGGAGTGTTCTGATTAACTCAGATACTCTGTCCATCACCACCCCCTTTTTGAAATTATTTTGGCCACCATGAGTGTGGAAGGGTATGCTCAGACATGAGTCCCTTGCTCACTGCACCATCAGGATTCAAGCAAGCCGGGCCGAAGACGGGTGTAATGCCAGAAACCGGTCCCCGGAAGCTTGTTTCCTTTCCAGTGAAGAATTGGCTTGGTAGTTTGGTCTGCCCTGTTCCCATGATGCACTGGGCCAGGGACAGACTAATTTGCATATAGCCAGGTTCTGAACTGGGATGGTGCAGTGAGCTAAAAAACGGTGATGGATCAAGCCCTGATCTGTTGACTGGGTAGGAGTGTTCTGATTAACTCAGATACTCTGTCCATCACCACCCCCTTTTTGAAATTATTTTGGCCACCATGAGTGTGGAAGGGTATGCTCAGACATGAGTCCCTTGCTCACTGCACCATCAGGATTCAAGCAAGCCGGGCCGAAGACGGCTGTAATGCCAGAAACCGGTCCCCGGAAGCTTGTTTCCTTTCCAGTGAAGAATTGGCTTGGTAGTTTGGTCTGCCCTGTTCCCATGATGCACTGGGCCAGGGACAGACTAATTTGCATATAGCCAGGTTCTGAACTGGGATTGTGCAGTGAGCTAAAAAACGGTGATGGATCAAGCCCTGATCTGTTGACTGGGTAGGAGTGTTCTGATTAACTCAGATACTCTGTCCATCACCACCCCCTTTTTGAAATTATTTTGGCCACCATGAGTGTGGAAGGGTATGCTCAGACATGAGTCCCTTGCTCACTGCACCATCAGGATTCAAGCAAGCCGGGCCGAAGACGGCTGTAATGCCAGAAACCGGTCCCCGGAAGCTTGTTTCCTTTCCAGTGAAGAATTGGCTTGGTAGTTTGGGCTGCCCTGTTCCCATGATGCAGTGGGCCAGGGACAGACTAATTTGCATATAGCCAGGTTCTGAACTGGGATGGTGCAGTGAGCTAAAAACGGTGATGGATCAAGCCCTGATCTGTTGACTGGGTAGGAGTGTTCTGATTAACTCAGATACTCTGTCCATCACCACCCCCTTTTTGAAATTATTTTGGCCACCATGAGTGTCGAAGGGTATGCTCAGACATGAGTCCCTTGCTCACTGCACCATCAGGATTCAAGCAAGCCGGGCCGAAGACGGCTGTAATGCCAGAAACCGGTCCCCGGAAGCTTGTTTCCTTTCCAGTGAAGAATTGGCTTGGTAGTTTTGGTCTGCCCTGTTCCCATGATGCACTGGGCCAGGGACAGACTAATTTGCATATAGCCAGGTTCTGAACTGGGATGGTGCAGTGAGCTAAAAAACGGTGATGGATCAAGCCCTGATCTGTTGACTGGGTAGGAGTGTTCTGATTAACTCAGATACTCTGTCCATCACCACCCCCTTTTTGAAATTATTTTGGCCACCATGAGTGTGGAAGGGTATGCTCAGACATGAGTCCCTTGCTCACTGCACCATCAGGATTCAAGCAAGCCGGGCCGAAGACGGCTGTAATGCCAGAAACCGGTCCCCGGAAGCTTGTTTCCTTTCCAGTGAAGAATTGGCTTGGTAGTTTGGTCTGCCCTGTTCCCATGATGCACTGGGCCAGGGACAGACTAATTTGCATATAGCCAGGTTCTGAACTGGGATGGTGCAGTGAGCTAAAAAACGGTGATGGATCAAGCCCTGATCTGTTGACTGGGTAGGAGTGTTCTGATTAACTCAGATACTCTGTCCATCACCACCCCCTTTTTGAAATTATTTTGGCCACCATGAGTGTGGAAGGGTATGCTCAGACATGAGTCCCTTGCTCACTGCACCATCAGGATTCAAGCAAGCCGGGCCGAAGACGGCTGTAATGCCAGAAACCGGTCCCCGGAAGCTTGTTTCCTTTCCAGTGAAGAATTGGCTTGGTAGTTTGGTCTTCCCTGTTCCCATGATGCACTGGGCCAGGGACAGACTGTTTTGCATATAGCCAGGTTCTGAACTGGGATGGTGCAGTGAGCTAAAAAACGGTGATGGATCAAGCCCTGATCTGTTGACTGGGTAGGAGTGTTCTGATTAACTCAGATACTCTGTCCATCACCACCCCCTTTTTGAAATTATTTTGGCCACCATGAGTGTGGAAGGGTATGCTCAGACATGAGTCCCTTGCTCACTGCACCATCAGGATTCAAGCAAGCCGGGCCGAAGACGGCTGTAATGCCAGAAACCGGTCCCCGGAAGCTTGTTTCCTTTCCAGTGAAGAATTGGCTTGGTAGTTTGGTCTGCCCTGTTCCCATGATGCACTGGGCCAGGGACAGACTAATTTGCATATAGCCAGGTTCTGAACTGGTATGCTGCAGTGAGCTAAAAAACGTGATGGACCAAGCCCTGATCTGTTGACTGGGTAGGAGTGTTCTGATTAACTCAGATACTCTGTCCATCACCACCCCCTTTTTGAAATTATTTTGGCCACCATGAGTGTGGAAGGGTATGCTCAGACATGAGTCCCTTGCTCACTGCACCATCAGGATTCAAGCAAGCCGGGCCGAAGACGGCTGTAATGCCAGAAACCGGTCCCCGGAAGCTTGTTTCCTTTCCAGTGAAGAATTGGCTTGGTAGTTTGGTCTGCCCTGTTCCCATGATGCACTGGGCCAGGGACAGACTAATTTGCATATAGCCAGGTTCTGAACTGGGATGGTGCAGTGAGCTAAAAACGGTGATGGATCAAGCCCTGATCTGTTGACTGGGTAGGAGTGTTCTGATTAACTCAGATACTCTGTCCATCACCACCCCCTTTTTGAAATTATTTTGGCCACCATGAGTGTGGAAGGGTATGCTCAGACATGAGTCCCTTGCTCACTGCACCATCAGGATTCAAGCAAGCCGGGCCGAAGACGGCTGTAATGCCAGAAACCGGTCCCCGGAAGCTTGTTTCCTTTCCAGTGAAGAATTGGCTTGGTAGTTTGGTCTTCCCTGTTCCCATGATGCACTGGGCCAGGGACAGACTGTTTTGCATATAGCCAGGTTCTGAACTGGGATGGTGCAGTGAGCTAAAAAACGGTGATGGATCAAGCCCTGATCTGTTGACTGGGTAGGAGTGTTCTGATTAACTCAGATACTCTGTCCATCACCACCCCCTTTTTGAAATTATTTTGGCCACCATGAGTGTGGAAGGGTATGCTCAGACATGAGTCCCTTGCTCACTGCACCATCAGGATTCAAGCAAGCCGGGCCGAAGACGGCTGTAATGCCAGAAACCGGTCCCCGGAAGCTTGTTTCCTTTCCAGTGAAGAATTGGCTTGGTAGTTTGGTCTGCCCTGTTCCCATGATGCACTGGGCCAGGGACAGACTAATTTGCATATAGCCAGGTTCTGAACTGGGATGGTGCAGTGAGCTAAAAAACGTGATGGACCAAGCCCTGATCTGTTGACTGGGTAGGAGTGTTCTGATTAACTCAGATACTCTGTCCATCACCACCCCCTTTTTGAAATTATTTTGGCCACCATGAGTGTGGAAGGGTATGCTCAGACATGAGTCCCTTGCTCACTGCACCATCAGGATTCAAGCAAGCCGGGCCGAAGACGGCTGTAATGCCAGAAACCGGTCCCCGGAAGCTTGTTTCCTTTCCAGTGAAGAATTGGCTTGGTAGTTTGGTCTGCCCTGTTCCCATGATGCACTGGGCCAGGGACAGACTAATTTGCATATAGCCAGGTTCTGAACTGGGATGGTGCAGTGAGCTAAAAAACGGTGATGGATCAAGCCCTGATCTGTTGACTGGGTAGGAGTGTTCTGATTAACTCAGATACTCTGTCCATCACCACCCCCTTTTTGAAATTATTTTGGCCATCATGAGTGTGGAAGGGTATGCTCAGACATGAGTCCCTTGCTCACTGCACCATCAGGATTCAAGCAAGCCGGGCCGAAGACGGCTGTAATGCCAGAAACCGGTCCCCGGAAGCTTGTTTCCTTTCCAGTGAAGAATTGGCTTGGTAGTTTGGTCTGCCCTGTTCCCATGATGCACTGGGCCAGGGACAGACTAATTTGCATATAGCCAGGTTCTGAACTGGGATGGTGCAGTGAGCTAAAAAACGGTGATGGATCAAGCCCTGATCTGTTGACTGGGTAGGAGTGTTCTGATTAACTCAGATACTCTGTCCATCACCACCCCCTTTTTGAAATTATTTTGGCCATCATGAGTGTGGAAGGGTATGCTCAGACATGAGTCCCTTGCTCACTGCACCATCAGGATTCAAGCAAGCCGGGCCGAAGACGGCTGTAATGCCAGAAACCGGTCCCCGGAAGCTTGTTTCCTTTCCAGTGAAGAATTGGCTTGGTAGTTTGGTCTGCCCTGTTCCCATGATGCACTGGGCCAGGGACAGACTAATTTGCATATAGCCAGGTTCTGAACTGGGATGGTGCAGTGAGCTAAAAAACGGTGATGGATCAAGCCCTGATCTGTTGACTGGGTAGGAGTGTTCTGATTAACTCAGATACTCTGTCCATCACCACCCCCTTTTTGAAATTATTTTGGCCACCATGAGTGTGGAAGGGTATGCTCAGACATGAGTCCCTTGCTCACTGCACCATCAGGATTCAAGCAAGCCGGGCCGAAGACGGGTGTAATGCCAGAAACCGGTCCCCGGAAGCTTGTTTCCTTTCCAGTGAAGAATTGGCTTGGTAGTTTGGTCTGCCCTGTTCCCATGATGCACTGGGCCAGGGACAGACTAATTTGCATATAGCCAGGTTCTGAACTGGGATGGTGCAGTGAGCTAAAAAACGGTGATGGATCAAGCCCTGATCTGTTGACTGGGTAGGAGTGTTCTGATTAACTCAGATACTCTGTCCATCACCACCCCCTTTTTGAAATTATTTTGGCCACCATGAGTGTGGAAGGGTATGCTCAGACATGAGTCCCTTGCTCACTGCACCATCAGGATTCAAGCAAGCCGGGCCGAAGACGGGTGTAATGCCAGAAACCGGTCCCCGGAAGCTTGTTTCCTTTCCAGTGAAGAATTGGCTTGGTAGTTTGGTCTGCCCTGTTCCCATGATGCACTGGGCCAGGGACAGACTAATTTGCATATAGCCAGGTTCTGAACTGGGATGGTGCAGTGAGCTAAAAAACGGTGATGGATCAAGCCCTGATCTGTTGACTGGGTAGGAGTGTTCTGATTAACTCAGATACTCTGTCCATCACCACCCCCTTTTTGAAATTATTTTGGCCACCATGAGTGTGGAAGGGTATGCTCAGACATGAGTCCCTTGTTCACTGCACCATCAGGATTCAAGCAAGCCGGGCCGAAGACGGGTGTAATGCCAGAAACCGGTCCCCGGAAGCTTGTTTCCTTTCCAGTGAAGAATTGGCTTGGTAGTTTGGTCTGCCCTGTTCCCATGATGCACTGGGCCAGGGACAGACTAATTTGCATATAGCCAGGTTCTGAACTGGGATGGTGCAGTGAGCTAAAAAACGGTGATGGATCAAGCCCTGATCTGTTGACTGGGTAGGAGTGTTCTGATTAACTCAGATACTCTGTCCATCACCACCCCCTTTTTGAAATTATTTTGGCCACCATGAGTGTGGAAGGGTATGCTCAGACATGAGTCCCTTGCTCACTGCACCATCAGGATTCAAGCAAGCCGGGCCGAAGACGGCTGTAATGCCAGAAACCGGTCCCCGGAAGCTTGTTTCCTTTCCAGTGAAGAATTGGCTTGGTAGTTTGGTCTGCCCTGTTCCCATGATGCACTGGGCCAGGGACAGACTAATTTGCATATAGCCAGGTTCTGAACTGGGATTGTGCAGTGAGCTAAAAAACGGTGATGGATCAAGCCCTGATCTGTTGACTGGGTAGGAGTGTTCTGATTAACTCAGATACTCTGTCCATCACCACCCCCTTTTTGAAATTATTTTGGCCACCATGAGTGTGGAAGGGTATGCTCAGACATGAGTCCCTTGCTCACTGCACCATCAGGATTCAAGCAAGCCGGGCCGAAGACGGCTGTAATGCCAGAAACCGGTCCCCGGAAGCTTGTTTCCTTTCCAGTGAAGAATTGGCTTGGTAGTTTGGTCTGCCCTGTTCCCATGATGCAGTGGGCCAGGGACAGACTAATTTGCATATAGCCAGGTTCTGAACTGGGATGGTGCAGTGAGCTAAAAACGGTGATGGATCAAGCCCTGATCTGTTGACTGGGTAGGAGTGTTCTGATTAACTCAGATACTCTGTCCATCACCACCCCCTTTTTGAAATTATTTTGGCCACCATGAGTGTCGAAGGGTATGCTCAGACATGAGTCCCTTGCTCACTGCACCATCAGGATTCAAGCAAGCCGGGCCGAAGACGGCTGTAATGCCAGAAACCGGTCCCCGGAAGCTTGTTTCCTTTCCAGTGAAGAATTGGCTTGGTAGTTTTGGTCTGCCCTGTTCCCATGATGCACTGGACCAGGGACAGACTAATTTGCATATAGCCAGGTTCTGAACTGGGATGGTGCAGTGAGCTAAAAAACGGTGATGGATCAAGCCCTGATCTGTTGACTGGGTAGGAGTGTTCTGATTAACTCAGATACTCTGTCCATCACCACCCCCTTTTTGAAATTATTTTGGCCACCATGAGTGTGGAAGGGTATGCTCAGACATGAGTCCCTTGCTCACTGCACCATCAGGATTCAAGCAAGCCGGGCCGAAGATGGCTGTAATGCCAGAAACCGGTCCCCGGAAGCTTGTTTCCTTTCCAGTGAAGAATTGGCTTGGTAGTTTGGTCTGCCCTGTTCCCATGATGCACTGGGCCAGGGACAGACTAATTTGCATATAGCCAGGTTCTGAACTGGGATGGTGCAGTGAGCTAAAAAACGGTGATGGATCAAGCCCTGATCTGTTGACTGGGTAGGAGTGTTCTGATTAACTCAGATACTCTGTCCATCACCACCCCCTTTTTGAAATTATTTTGGCCACCATGAGTGTGGAAGGGTATGCTCAGACATGAGTCCCTTGCTCACTGCACCATCAGGATTCAAGCAAGCCGGGCCGAAGACGGCTGTAATGCCAGAAACCGGTCCCCGGAAGCTTGTTTCCTTTCCAGTGAAGAATTGGCTTGGTAGTTTGGTCTTCCCTGTTCCCATGATGCACTGGGCCAGGGACAGACTGTTTTGCATATAGCCAGGTTCTGAACTGGGATGGTGCAGTGAGCTAAAAAACGGTGATGGATCAAGCCCTGATCTGTTGACTGGGTAGGAGTGTTCTGATTAACTCAGATACTCTGTCCATCACCACCCCCTTTTTGAAATTATTTTGGCCACCATGAGTGTGGAAGGGTATGCTCAGACATGAGTCCCTTGCTCACTGCACCATCAGGATTCAAGCAAGCCGGGCCGAAGACGGCTGTAATGCCAGAAACCGGTCCCCGGAAGCTTGTTTCCTTTCCAGTGAAGAATTGGCTTGGTAGTTTGGTCTGCCCTGTTCCCATGATGCACTGGGCCAGGGACAGACTAATTTGCATATAGCCAGGTTCTGAACTGGGATGGTGCAGTGAGCTAAAAAACGGTGATGGACCAAGCCCTGATCTGTTGACTGGGTAGGAGTGTTCTGATTAACTCAGATACTCTGTCCATCACCACCCCCTTTTTGAAATTATTTTGGCCACCATGAGTGTGGAAGGGTATGCTCAGACATGAGTCCCTTGCTCACTGCACCATCAGGATTCAAGCAAGCCGGGCCGAAGACGGCTGTAATGCCAGAAACCGGTCCCCGGAAGCTTGTTTCCTTTCCAGTGAAGAATTGGCTTGGTAGTTTGGTCTGCCCTGTTCCCATGATGCACTGGGCCAGGGACAGACTAATTTGCATATAGCCAGGTTCTGAACTGGGATGGTGCAGTGAGCTAAAAAACGGTGATGGATCAAGCCCTGATCTGTTGACTGGGTAGGAGTGTTCTGATTAACTCAGATACTCTGTTCATCACCACCCCCTTTTTGAAATTATTTTGGCCATCATGAGTGTGGAAGGGTATGCTCAGACATGAGTCCCTTGCTCACTGCACCATCAGGATTCAAGCAAGCCGGGCCGAAGACGGCTGTAATGCCAGAAACCGGTCCCCGGAAGCTTGTTTCCTTTCCAGTGAAGAATTGGCTTGGTAGTTTGGTCTGCCCTGTTCCCATGATGCACTGGGCCAGGGACAGACTAATTTGCATATAGCCAGGTTCTGAACTGGGATGGTGCAGTGAGCTAAAAAACGGTGATGGATCAAGCCCTGATCTGTTGACTGGGTAGGAGTGTTCTGATTAACTCAGATACTCTGTCCATCACCACCCCCTTTTTGAAATTATTTTGGCCATCATGAGTGTGGAAGGGTATGCTCAGACATGAGTCCCTTGCTCACTGCACCATCAGGATTCAAGCAAGCCGGGCCGAAGACGGCTGTAATGCCAGAAACCGGTCCCCGGAAGCTTGTTTCCTTTCCAGTGAAGAATTGGCTTGGTAGTTTGGTCTGCCCTGTTCCCATGATGCACTGGGCCAGGGACAGACTAATTTGCATATAGCCAGGTTCTGAACTGGGATGGTGCAGTGAGCTAAAAAACGGTGATGGATCAAGCCCTGATCTGTTGACTGCGTAGGAGTGTTCTGATTAACTCAGATACTCTGTCCATCACCACCCCCTTTTTGAAATTATTTTGGCCACCATGAGTGTGGAAGGGTATGCTCAGACATGAGTCCCTTGCTCACTGCACCATCAGGATTCAAGCAAGCCGGGCCGAAGACGGGTGTAATGCCAGAAACCGGTCCCCGGAAGCTTGTTTCCTTTCCAGTGAAGAATTGGCTTGGTAGTTTGGTCTGCCCTGTTCCCATGATGCACTGGGCCAGGGACAGACTAATTTGCATATAGCCAGGTTCTGAACTGGGATGGTGCAGTGAGCTAAAAAACGGTGATGGATCAAGCCCTGATCTGTTGACTGGGTAGGAGTGTTCTGATTAACTCAGATACTCTGTCCATCACCACCCCCTTTTTGAAATTATTTTGGCCACCATGAGTGTGGAAGGGTATGCTCAGACATGAGTCCCTTGCTCACTGCACCATCAGGATTCAAGCAAGCCGGGCCGAAGACGGGTGTAATGCCAGAAACCGGTCCCCGGAAGCTTGTTTCCTTTCCAGTGAAGAATTGGCTTGGTAGTTTGGTCTGCCCTGTTCCCATGATGCACTGGGCCAGGGACAGACTAATTTGCATATAGCCAGGTTCTGAACTGGGATGGTGCAGTGAGCTAAAAAACGGTGATGGATCAAGCCCTGATCTGTTGACTGGGTAGGAGTGTTCTGATTAACTCAGATACTCTGTCCATCACCACCCCCTTTTTGAAATTATTTTGGCCACCATGAGTGTGGAAGGGTATGCTCAGACATGAGTCCCTTGCTCACTGCACCATCAGGATTCAAGCAAGCCGGGCCGAAGACGGCTGTAATGCCAGAAACCGGTCCCCGGAAGCTTGTTTCCTTTCCAGTGAAGAATTGGCTTGGTAGTTTGGTCTGCCCTGTTCCCATGATGCACTGGGCCAGGGACAGACTAATTTGCATATAGCCAGGTTCTGAACTGGGATTGTGCAGTGAGCTAAAAAACGGTGATGGATCAAGCCCTGATCTGTTGACTGGGTAGGAGTGTTCTGATTAACTCAGATACTCTGTCCATCACCACCCCCTTTTTGAAATTATTTTGGCCACCATGAGTGTGGAAGGGTATGCTCAGACATGAGTCCCTTGCTCACTGCACCATCAGGATTCAAGCAAGCCGGGCCGAAGACGGCTGTAATGCCAGAAACCGGTCCCCGGAAGCTTGTTTCCTTTCCAGTGAAGAATTGGCTTGGTAGTTTGGTCTGCCCTGTTCCCATGATGCAGTGGGCCAGGGACAGACTAATTTGCATATAGCCAGGTTCTGAACTGGGATGGTGCAGTGAGCTAAAAACGGTGATGGATCAAGCCCTGATCTGTTGACTGGGTAGGAGTGTTCTGATTAACTCAGATACTCTGTCCATCACCACCCCCTTTTTGAAATTATTTTGGCCACCATGAGTGTCGAAGGGTATGCTCAGACATGAGTCCCTTGCTCACTGCACCATCAGGATTCAAGCAAGCCGGGCCGAAGACGGCTGTAATGCCAGAAACCGGTCCCCGGAAGCTTGTTTCCTTTCCAGTGAAGAATTGGCTTGGTAGTTTGGTCTGCCCTGTTCCCATGATGCACTGGGCCAGGGACAGACTAATTTGCATATAGCCAGGTTCTGAACTGGGATGGTGCAGTGAGCTAAAAAACGGTGATGGATCAAGCCCTGATCTGTTGACTGGGTAGGAGTGTTCTGATTAACTCAGATACTCTGTCCATCACCACCCCCTTTTTGAAATTATTTTGGCCACCATGAGTGTGGAAGGGTATGCTCAGACATGAGTCCCTTGCTCACTGCACCATCAGGATTCAAGCAAGCCGGGCCGAAGACGGCTGTAATGCCAGAAACCGGTCCCCGGAAGCTTGTTTCCTTTCCAGTGAAGAATTGGCTTGGTAGTTTGGTCTTCCCTGTTCCCATGATGCACTGGGCCAGGGACAGACTGTTTTGCATATAGCCAGGTTCTGAACTGGGATGGTGCAGTGAGCTAAAAAACGGTGATGGATCAAGCCCTGATCTGTTGACTGGGTAGGAGTATTCTGATTCACTCAGATACTCTGTCCATCACCACCCCCTTTTTGAAATTATTTTGGCCACCATGAGTGTGGAAGGGTATGCTCAGACATGAGTCCCTTGCTCACTGCACCATCAGGATTCAAGCAAGCCGGGCCGAAGACGGCTGTAATGCCAGAAACCGGTCCCCGGAAGCTTGTTTCCTTTCCAGTGAAGAATTGGCTTGGTAGTTTGGTCTGCCCTGTTCCCATGATGCACTGGGCCAGGGACAGACTAATTTGCATATAGCCAGGTTCTGAACTGGGATGGTGCAGTGAGCTAAAAAACGGTGATGGACCAAGCCCTGATCTGTTGACTGGGTAGGAGTGTTCTGATTAACTCAGATACTCTGTCCATCACCACCCCCTTTTTGAAATTATTTTGGCCACCATGAGTGTGGAAGGGTATGCTCAGACATGAGTCCCTTGCTCACTGCACCATCAGGATTCAAGCAAGCCGGGCCGAAGACGGCTGTAATGCCAGAAACCGGTCCCCGGAAGCTTGTTTCCTTTCCAGTGAAGAATTGGCTTGGTAGTTTGGTCTGCCCTGTTCCCATGATGCACTGGGCCAGGGACAGACTAATTTGCATATAGCCAGGTTCTGAACTGGGATGGTGCAGTGAGCTAAAAAACGGTGATGGATTAAGCCCTGATCTGTTGACTGGGTAGGAGTGTTCTGATTAACTCAGATACTCTGTCCATCACCACCCCCTTTTTGAAATTATTTTGGCCACCATGAGTGTGGAAGGGTATGCTCAGACATGAGTCCCTTGCTCACTGCACCATCAGGATTCAAGCAAGCCGGGCCGAAGACGGCTGTAATGCCAGAAACCGGTCCCCGGAAGCTTGTTTCCTTTCCAGTGAAGAATTGGCTTGGTAGTTTGGTCTGCCCTGTTCCCATGATGCACTGGGCCAGGGACAGACTGTTTTGCATATAGCCAGGTTCTGAACTGGGATCGTGCAGTGAGCTAAAAAACGGTGATGGATCAAGCCCTGATCTGTTGACTGGGTATGAGTGTTCTGATTAACTCAGATACTCTGTCCATCACCACCCCCTTTTTGAAATTATTTTGGCCACCATGAGTGTGGAAGAGTATGCTCAGACATGAGTCCCTTGCTCACTGCACCATCAGGATTCAAGCAAGCCGGGCCGAAGACGGCTGTAATGCCAGAAACCGGTCCCCGGAAGCTTGTTTCCTTTCCAGTGAAGAATTGGCTTGGTAGTTTGGTCTGCCCTGTTCCCATGATGCACTGGGCCAGGGACAGACTAATTTGCATATAGCCAGGTTCTGAACTGGGATGGTGCAGTGAGCTAAAAAACGGTGATGGATCAAGCCCTGATCTGTTGACTGGGTAGGAGTGTTCTGATTAACTCAGATACTCTGTCCATCACCACCCCCTTTTTGAAATTATTTTGGCCACCATGAGTGTGGAAGGGTATGCTCAGACATGAGTCCCTTGCTCACTGCACCATCAGGATTCAAGCAAGCCGGGCCGAAGACGGCTGTAATGCCAGAAACCGGTCCCCGGAAGCTTGTTTCCTTTCCAGTGAAGAATTGGCTTGGTAGTTTGGTCTGCCCTGTTCCCATGATGCACTGGGCCAGGGACAGACTGTTTTGCATATAGCCAGGTTCTGAACTGGGATGGTGCAGTGAGCTAAAAAACGGTGATGGATCAAGCCCTGATCTGTTGACTGGGTTGGAGTGTTCTGATTAACTCAGATACTCTGTCCATCACCACCCCCTTTTTGAAATTATTGAAGGTTAAACAACCACCTTCCAATTTTTTACCAACGGCCAGTATGATCCCACCAGAGATCGTAACGTTTGAGAAATTGGTTCAAAAAGATCTTGTCGAACTTGAAAAGAAAAAGCTTTTCATTCCTTACAATATCTCTGTCAAAGAAAAAGAAGCCATCAGCACACTCAAGAGCAATACATCGCTCATAATAAAAAGTGCGGACAAAGGAGGCGGTATTGTCCTCCAGGAAATTGACTCATACAAAGCTGAAATTTTGCGCCAACTAGGTAATACTGACCATTACCAACGCCTATCAGGCAATCCCACCAAAGGTATCCAGGCTATCATATTAAAACTAACATCAGATGCCTGTGCTGACGGCTTTTTAAGCAAAAAGGAATACATCTTCCTCAATGTAAAAAGTCCGCGCCTACCGGTGATATACTCCCTCCCGAAGGTGCATAAAAATCTTGACCATCCACCCGGTAGACCTATTGTCTCAGCATGTGGCTCAGTCTTGGAACCACTAGGAGCATATGTAGACTTCTTCATAAAAGAATTTGTACCAACAACAGCCTGCTACGTAAGGGATAGTATGGCCATGATTAACTTAGTGGAACACTACCCCTTTGATCCAGCATTGAACACACTCTGTACCTTAGACGTGGAGTCGCTGTATACAAATATCCCACAAACAGCGGCTCTTCTTGTGATCCAAAAAATTCTAGACTCCCGCCCTCGCCCACACAGGGTACCCACTCTGTTCATTCTTCAGTTATTAGAACTATGCTTGACCAGGAACTTTTTCACCTTTGACAATGCTTTCTACCAACAAATCAAGGGCACGTCCATGGGGGCTATTTTTGCCCCAAATCTAGCTATTCTTTTTATGGACGCCCTTGAAACTGGATCTATCCTGGCAGATGGAAACCCTTTCCTTCCTGGGATACTTCTTTGGCGTCGATATATAGACGATATTTTTCTGATCTGGAAGCTTGACATCGAAACACTGAATCTGTTCCTTCACTGACTGAACAACAATTGTGCAGATCTGACCTTCACTCTATCCCATGATAAAAATCAGATCGCTTTCCTAGACTTGACCATTTTTCACAGTGAAGGTGAGCTCCTCACACGCCTCTATCGCAAACCAACTGGGCGGAACACTCTACTCAGTTACGGAAGCAATCACCCCAGAGCATTGAAAGACTCATTGCCCTACTCCCAATTCTTGAGGATAAGGCGCAATTGTTCGTCTAAATTAGACTATTTCAGAGAAGCAGGGTTTCTGACTGAGAAGCTTAAAGCCCGAGGGTACCCGAGAAGGCTAGTTAAAACTGCATCCAAACGTGCCTGGTATTGCCCACGAGAGGTCCTACTAACACCAAAAACACGTGACAAGACAGAGAGAATAGCTTGTGTAACTACATTCTCTCCAGTCTCCAACAAACTAAGAAAATCCATTCTGAAACATTGGCCAGTAATAAATGCAGGCCCCATCAACTTAGAAAGACCTCTTTTTGCTTATCGAAAGAATAAAAACTTAAGAGATCACTTGATCAGAGCAGCCTTACCTGCACCTACTGTAAGAAACACGATTGAAGCCAACTGGGGCTTGCCACCTGTTGTAGGGCATGTGAAATGCGGATCATGTAATGTTTGTGATTTTACAATTGAAGCACGGACTTTCTGCCACAATAGCATAAATGTTGAACTGAAGTCTCTCACAAACTGTAACACTTGCAATGTTATTTATGCCATACTCTGCCCATGCTCAAACATGTATGTGGGCCAAACAACGCAGAAGGTAAAGACCCGCATCTGCCAACATCGAAGCCGCATTAGGTGTGGCACACCAAATGCTCCTCTGGTAGAGCATTTCTCAGAACAAAGGCACACAGCGGATGATATCAAGTGGACAATTCTTAAAACCATCAAGCTGCCACAAAGAGGAGGCAACCTAGCCCAACTAATGAACCGTGAGGAGCTGAAGAGCATAATTCAATTCAATACCATCCTAACTGGACTCAATCGAAGTGAAGATTGGACAACTCTTCTTTAATTACTCTTGTAAAGGCTTAAACTGAGAAATATGTACAGCTATTTGCTATACTCTTGTGGCTTTAAACACTGCTTCAAATGTTTTTATCGTATTAATTGATCACTCACTGTAATATCCTCCCAATATCACTGCGCCGCCCTTCCCTGTAAACTGTTTATTTAAACATCACTGCGTCGCCCAATTCTCTAATATGTTTTAATATAATGGTCACCAACCTCACCACTACAAGATGGCGGCCACAGTTCGCCGGAGGTATCATTAGTTGTGTCAGGAAACACGTGACACGGTCACCTGACACCGCCACTAAGTGTATACAACCAACATGGCCCCTGCTGTCCACAGTCCTGCCACACAGCGCGGATTGAACAGCAAGACCGGACCACATCGGGACCTTGTTCCCTCCCTGGTAAGCCCAATACTTGTGCCCTGCCGCTCGCAACACCTAGGTGTTCGCCACAACCATTACTAACTCCGACCTTTTCCCGCCAGCGGATCGATTTATTATTTTCGACCGCCGACTCCAAAAACATTGAGGACACCGAGCCTCGAATCACAAAACCGGTAAGATGGTGATCTCACCTCCCCTCTACCACAACGACAAGAGCTTGGCACACCTTTAACCCTTATGACCTCTCCCTTATAGCGGGCCTCTCCATCCCCTTGATACCCCTCCGGTCTTCTGTTTGGGACGTTCAGCGGACATCTTACATCAGACATTCGGTAAGATCTCCCACGTTTGCTCCATAGTCACGTACCCCGGTTTCTTGTGCATAACACTAACAGTTATGCCCTCCTCCTTTCAGCGGACCACTCAACCCGCTCTAAACCCTCGTCCACCGAGACCCCAGCTTGCGGTGGAACCGAACGGTTCACAACCACGCTTATTAGACCCTTGGTATGTTCTCAAAAATTACGGTTACTTTTAGCCCGGGGCCTTGGACAAACCCTTTAATTATCCAATGATTTCTCTCCCCAGTGCCGTTACCATTACTCCTCAACCCAAGTTGGATTTACGTATGTCTCCATAATCAGTGTCACAATCAGCACTTACATAGGTAATTGCGCCTCCCCACCTTTCCTTACTCACCACACAAGGCATCACAGTCACCAACTAGGAAGCCTAGATCACCGCCCTCATAGCCACAACTGCACTTTGGGCACACTCACAGCATGAAATGTAAAGCTGTTCTAGATAAAATGTCACTACTATGAACAAATGGGAAAGTGATAATTTTGACCCTTAATTTCACTCCACGTGCTTGAATCTCGCACTGCGAATCCGAATGCGATAAAATGAATTACTCAATCACCACGCATGGAACGCTCACTGCGAATCCGAATGTGAAAAATGTGGTCGCTCTGCATACTTAGTACTCTAAACTAGCTATTTTCTATTTTTCTCTCTCCCTGTTTTTTTTTTTCTCAACAGGCGCATTTAATGTTATATACAGGCAGATAATTTGTTTTAAGTCCTGATGATGATCCCATTTTATTAGAGCGCGGGATCGAAACGTCGACTTTTCTTAGTAGACTTACAGTTGATCATTTGTATTCTTTCATGTATGTTCTGCTCTGGGAAACATTGTTATATTATTTTACTTTTACAGTGCCCAGAACGCTCATTTCTTTCTTGCCTGAAGTTTTTCTTACTCACTTCTTTCCCTCATTTCTAGAAACCTCTATGCATGGCGCAGGACTGTGCCTCACAGTAAAAATTGTGTACTGTTAAAATGTATTTAAAAATTGAAAAACATTCGCACTAATCTATAAATAAAATTCCTGCCCGGCTGGGCAAGGACAACGTATAGTAACTGATTGTGGTCTATACTATATAAATACGTTTATTTGCTTGAGCTTTGGACCCCTTGTTCTTCATAAAAATTGACTACCCATGGTCCATAGCTACCTATTGGGTCCCCCTTGTTTCCCAAAAAAAGGTTGGATGTGTGTGTCACCTGTCGGTACAGGTTACGCCACTCGCCTTTGTTTTTGAGGACGTTTGTCCAGGTGTCCTATACCCATTACTTTTATGTAGTAAATCTGTCTACCAATAATTTCATATGGCTAGTTCATGTTGTGCTGTGTCGTGCCTCCCCTCATACCTGTCTGGCCATTCTAGGTGGGGATGTTGTTGTTGCTGGATAGATCTCCAGGCCTGGTAGACACTTCTCCATGTCCTCCAAGAGTGTACACTTCACCCAGTACGTACACAGAGCCACAATGTAAATATATGTGGATGGGAAAGTCCAGATTAGGGCAAAATAACCTTATTTCAGTAGAGGGGTGAGCAAACCCATCTCCAGGGGACCTAGAGGAAAGGCCTATACCCTCCATTCTCAATAAGCTAGGTGAACTAGGAGTCTCCCCTTAGCCGAGTGAGAAGACATTAGCCACCCTCTCCATGAGCTGGTCTCTTTGGATGAACCCCCATTGTTGTAACATCTACTACTCTGCTGGTACTGTGGAACAATACTGCCAGAAAAACCAGACTGGCATAGGGTGGCTCAGCTCTTTGTACAGGAAGATCATCCCTGCGACCCCCTGAACCTGAGGTCACTTTGGTCTTTTGGGGAGGAGGAGCATTCCACTGGAGGTTGTAAACATATAGGCCGCATTTAAGAATCCGGGATCGCAGAAGAAGCTTGGACAGGACACGGATTACTCGAAGGCAAGTTATAGCCTTGGATTTGCATTTGGAAAAGTTTATTGGAGGCAGAAGGCCCCACTGAACACAGTGAGGATGAAAAAGGACATTTACACCTGGAACCCCGAGCGCTGGACATCAGAGATATACAGGCACAATGTGCCTGGGACTAATCTAACCCACAGATCCAGAAGGCATACGTCTGATACAGGTCATACGTAAACAAGCTGTCGTGCTGTCACAGAAGTCAGGGTGGAACTTCATAGAAGGCCACACACAGATTGTTTTTAGTCCTGAAGAAGACCCCCCCCCCAGATGAATTAGCTGTCGTAATAGTCCTTGGGGTCGAAACGTCAACACTAGTTATCAAGTGCGAATGAACACCAGAACAAAGGAATAATTAGATTCATTTCAAAACTGGATTGATACATAGACAAAGTACTTCAACTTTTGTCTAAATGTGTTTTTTTTTATTTATATTGATGTGTCTTTTGTAGATTGTGTTGTGATATATATATATTTATCGTTTTGCATTCACTTCGCGTCATTAATTGTATTTGTAATTGTTTATCTGTGTGTATATATATATATATATATTTCTAATACATAATTCATATACATTTCTTATAACTCTCAAAGTAATACATGATTTCTTTTTATTAAATTTGGGTTTGGATGTAACTAGAGTACGAGAAATACTTCATTAAAGGATGGTCCTATCAAGAGAGAGGGTCGCTAATTGAATTTTTAGTTTTAGGGTCTTTTGAAGCTAGTAAGTGGCTGAACCACTTTTTTCCTTAACGCACATACCCCCAGGTCCTGCACGTAACTGGGTTACCCCATTGTCTTATATTGCCATTAAGAATCCAGCTGACTTCATCTTGTTCAAACACAAGCCCGCATCAATTAGTACGCAAGCAGGCAGCAGGGTTAACATTAGAAATTGCAAAGCTCAACTTTCCTGTAATGTGAGAATAGGGAGGATGCCCACAATGTTTTGTTCCCAGACTTTCAGCTGTGTTTCGAAGTTTAATTAATTTTGGGAAGAATATTTCTGTCTCATGAGTTTTATCGACTGTTCCAAAATGAGGGATCACTTATTACTAATGTTTTTCTGTATACCATGTCTGCAAATTAACATTTGCACTGGAGTATGTCTGGCCATGCTTAGTGAAGAACTGTTAGACATGCAGCTCAGAAGCTGAAGGTAGCTTGTTACACCCTGTCAGCTGGAGTAAACACGTTGCTCTCCTCAGATTGTTTGCTGCATCGCGCTTTCACAAGGGCACCCACCAGTGGCTCAAGAGGGCAGAGTGTCCCTCTGGCCACCTCCTCTCAGTCTCCACAGTGCCTACCAAGCCCTACACATGGGATACAAGGCTATCAGTGAACACACCTTTGATTGTTGAATGACAGCTGTTGTCTGTGACAGCTGTCAGCTCAGCCAATGGAATCACAGTATCTCACTTGCTTTCCATGGCACAGTCTCTCCAGTCAAATCTCAGGTGCATCACATCAGTCATCTGGCCAGTGACAGTCACATGTCACACAAGCTGGGAGACAGTAGTCCCAACACAGACTCTACAGCCCTCTCTGTTTTTGGAGAACTCCTCCTGTGATCCCACAATGTCTAGACCATGTGGACCAACCAGCTACCTATGGGTCCGAGAGCATTAATGCATACAAGGCCCTTTCGTCCTCCTGTTCCAGACCTTCTCCTGGGACCACTGACAGTAAACAATCCTGAATTCACCCAGTTGGACGTCTCTTACATCTCTTTGTTTGGAGAAGTGTGGCTCAATGGTTAGAGCGGCAGACCCTGATGCAGAGATCTCGCCCGGGACCAGGGTTCAATTCCCCGCCTTGGCGGGTCTTGGGCTCAAAATTCCACGGACCTGATAATTCTCGCCTCGTGCCTAGTCTAATCATGGGTCCCACTCTGCAACTCTGGGCAATAGCTTGCTTAATCTCCACAACGGCCCCCACAACGCTAAGGATGCCTGGCTTCACACTGGTGGTGCCCAGGAGTGGACACCTCACAGGGAAAGCCAGGATGGGTTCCACAGCGGTATGCGTACAAGCGCCTTGAGACCCTTGCGGGTGAGTAGTGCGCTATACAAGTATCAATTTACACATTTTGTTTACATTTTTCGCTCAACTCCTGGGTATGGGAGCAGCAGCAACGGTGCATGTGGTGCCTACCAGAGGGTGCAGAAGTTCGATGTCTTCTAGTACGTAAAACCACGGATTACGCTCACAGTTTTCCTTGCAGAGTGGATCCTCTCCATCACCTTCCTGAGAGCTTCCTTCACCTCTTTGTTCCTCAGGCTGTAGATCATGGGGTTCATCATTGGGGTGACCACTGAGTAGAAGAAGGACACAGCCTTGTTCTGCTCGGCCGAGTCAAGGGAGGCGGGTCGAACGTACATGAAGATGACGGTCCCGAAGAATATGGTGACTACAATGAGATGAGAAGCGCAAGTGGAGAAGGCCTTCTTCCTGCCTGTGGCGGATGGAATCCTCAAGATGGTGGCGATGATGCAAACGTACGAAAAGACGATGAGCAGGAACGAGCTCAAGACCACAAGAGCGGACACCATGAAGACACTCAGATCAGCGAGGAAGGTGTCGCTGGTGGAGAGCTTGATGACCGGTCCTACGTCACAGAAGAAATGGTTGATTCTGTGGCTGCCGTGGAAAGGCAATCCAGAGATAATAATGGTGGGACAAATGGGGACAAGTGAACTCATGATCCATGATACTAATACCACCTGTGAGCAGAACCTGGTGTCCATGACCCTGTGGTAATGCAGCGGATGGCAGATGGCCATGTACTGGTCAAAGGCCATGAGGGCGAGGAAGAAGAACTCCGCAGTGCCGAAGAAGAAGAAGCAGTACATCTGGGCCATGCAGCGCTGGAAGGAGATGGCCTTGTCTTGGGACAGCTGGTTTCTCAGCAGGTTAGGGACAGTCACGGTGGTGTAGCCGATCTCCAAGGTGGAGAAATGGCTCAGGAAGAAGTACATGGGAGTGTGGAGGCGGGTGTCCAGCCTGTAGACAGTGATGATGGTCATGTTCCCCAGTAGAGTAAAGACATACATGACAAGGAAGGCCAGGAACAGGACAGTGTTGAGCTGTGGGGGGACCATGAATCCTACAAGAACAAACTCATTCACAGCTGTGTGGTTCTCCATGCCAGATCTGTTCTCAAGTGGGATCTGCGGAGAAGCAAAATATGAAAAATGGCATTAGGTCAGCAGTCAAGAGCGCTTCAAGGAGCTGACTTTGCAATAAATGAATTGCAAGGATCGCATTAGCTAATATTACCTGTAGGCAGGCTTTCTGTTGTTGGAGAGAGTAGATCAGAGAGAGAGAGAGAGTAAAAATGAGAAGAGAGAGGATAAATGCAGTGAGAGTGTGCCAAGACTTTGAGAGCAAGATTGAGAGCTAGAGAACTAGAGAAAGACAAGCATTTGCAATGCAATAGGTCTCGCATTAGGAAAGTTTGAGCTATTGGTATTGTAAATGACACATTTTTTATTTATGTGTTGGTTTTGAAAATAACGAAATTAATAGCTTTGTCATTTACAATGCCAATAGTTATAACTTTCCCAAATGGGACACCTATAGCATTTGTAATGCAAAATGTAAACACCAAGATAAGAAGTTTTAAGATTGCTCTCTTCCTAACGGGCAGCCAGTGCAGGGACTGCAGCAGGGGACGGGACTGGGTACGTCTGGGCTTATTCAGAGCCATTCTTGCAGCAGTATTTTGCAATATCTGGAGCCTAGAGAAAAGTTCTTCATGGAACGTTTTGTTTTGCACCATATACCTATGTATCTACGATAGGGTGTTTACGCTATCATTGACTAGCTTTGAACTTTATGTTATTTACCTTGTACCTATGTATCTAAGACACTTACCTTGTAAAGCGCTCTGATACCCGCAAGGGTCTTGTTCGCGCTATATAAAACTTTCAAAATAAATAAATAAGCTATTGCCCAGAGTTGGACTCCATGATTGGAATAGGCACCCAGGCGAGAATTATCAGGTCCGTGGAATTTTGAGCCCAACATCTGCCGAGGTGGGGAATTGAACCCTGGTCCCGGGCTAGACCTCTGCATCAGGGTCTGCCGCTAAAATCATTAAGCCACACTTCTCCGCAACATCCCATTGACTCCGTGACCCAATAGAATGCCTGTAAGGATAGACACTGCGTCCAATGTCTCTCAGTCCTTTCCCGGTTGCCAGGTTTTTCAGCATCTTTGGATTGGACCAATTGAAGCCAGTTATTATGAAAGTGACAAACTCATGAGTTAGTGGGAGCAGTGGTAATCTCCTTTACTTAATGGATCTCACCTACTTCGAAATGACACATGTCTCTTTACAGTGAGCTGCCACTTTCATCTTCATTTAAACTGATGGCAACACTGGTTGATGGAGACAAAGAGCAGTGGAGAGGGCGGGGTCTGGGGAGATCTATACAGGCGTTTGCAAGTTATTAACAGGCGCGACAGAGGTACTTTACACCTCTGATGACAGCTGGCCTGTTGCTCACCTTTTTTTGGGCGACAGCGAGGAGCAAATAAACGGAAGATCAGCCGATTTTTATTTTTTTAAGTCACTGTTTTAATTTTCGTGGTGACTTTTGTAAAAATAGCAATATCCAGGGGGGTCTGTAAATTGAGCTGGCGAACCACGAATTTGGTTGACAGGGTACACATAACTTTTATCTTGTCCACCAAACTCTAAATAACTCCCATTTTCTTGTGTCGCAGTGGTTAACTTCAGAGGCAGGAGACATCAGGTTATATTAATCTCAGCTTCCCCACTTTACCCAAAAATGTTTGATCCAGGACAAATCACCTTATAAATCAGTGCCTTCAGTCCCAATCTGTATAAACTTGAGAATATTTATAAACATCCAAACTAAGTGCTACATATAGTGTGTTTTAAGTGTATTTGTATCACGCATTCACCCTTTGCACTGGTCCCAAATCACTTTCCGATACCCTGGCGCTGTAGAAGTGGTTGGGTTTACAGTGTTGCATTTAAAAGCCTAGGGTGCAGCTATCAATAGTGCAGCAGGTACAGTGGCACCAAAGCTTTGGACTGTAAGATACTCTCTTCATCAGGGTGATGGCTGTCTTTTACCACACAGCAATGGGTAGATGAGGCATTATTCTTGCATGGCTTGAGGGCCCAAAGTCCCACTGTATGGTTCCCCTTATTTACACACTTTATTTTTTGCAGTATTTTACAGCATGAACTCGCCCTAATGTATTGGAGCGCTTTACTTGAGCACCAGTTACATTACACAAGGACACATTCATTTTTTGGTAGGCCAGGAAAGATTAAGTGATGTTGAGCCGACCCGAGACTCTAACCTGGTTCCCCAGCTCCAAAGTCAGCAGCTCTGACCGTTATGCCACCGCCACATTAATGAACATGTATAAGTAGCTATGAAACCTAAAGAGTCGGTAAACTTCACAGGGTAAAACTTTAAATCTGCTTTTTGCTGTCAGTCATGCTCCAACACTTCAAATTACTGTAAACGCTAGCCACTGTGTTTGGACAATAAAAGGCATGCCTTGGGCGAGGGGAGTGATGCACATTTTCCAAAACAAATAATTGAGTTTAGCTTTTTTTTTTTTTTAAGTATTTTATAGGAAGTTTCCATTGATTTAAGCAAACAAACGCAAGCACATAAAAGGCAGAATGCACGTGACTTCCTCCCCCCTTCTTTCTTGTCCCTGGCCAGAGAGCACCCGACAGTCTCGCTAAGAGGCTACAGGAAATGAAAACAAAGAGGGGTTGACATGGTTACGGGGTGATAACGAGGGAAGACATGGCAGAGGCACTTGATGTACAGCCGGGTCACCAAAGGTTGGCTCCGGAGTCAGAGTCCTGCTAATTTCCCGACCTAAGGCGCGCTTCATTAACCGAGCCTTGAGACACAGCGTCTGTGTCCAGCAGAGAGAGAGCTCGTTATCCACGCAGGGAGCGAAAGATACAGATCTTAATAATTGTTGGGGCCAGTTCAGGTTTTTAATAGAAAAAAAAACTCGTCTTTGTTTGGAATGGCAATTTATGTCTCCCCTCAGAACCCTGAATATAAAAAAAAGTATCCATCCAGCCCTGTTAAAAACAAGACATACCAGCTAAACCAAAAACAAGTAACGTTCAGATGTGTAATCAACTGACGGGCTAGCCTTTGCATCGCCTACATCCTAAATAATGGCAGTTTTAAATTTAGCAGAGACTCCTGATCCCTCAATGGCGGAAGGGAAGAGCAATCACTGAGGAGCGAGCAGGAGAGGCTGAGAGACCAGTGAGACAATTTATCATCAAACCCGGAACCTCGCTGCCAACTTATCAAAGTGCCCACTGGATGCATATGATTGGTCCCGAGCATCTGTCTATCCGCTGTTCCCAACATTAGCGCAGACATCAGAATCAGTGGACTATCAAATGCAATTACAGCGCGCGAGACAGACAATAACGATTGATAGCGCCTACTCTTCCTATCGCACACGGCGCTAGTGGGGGGTTGAAGCTCTGCCTTGAGCCGCCCCCGTTAAACAATGATTGAAAATATGCATTTGTCCTGGTAAAACACTGCAGCCCGCACCACTTCATTTGCTGAACACATTATCAAATTAAATGAAAAGCGAACTGCCAGGAGCAGCAGTTACTGCGTAGTAGGGATGAATATTTACTTTACGGTGTTAGCAGCGCGCACAGAGTCCGGCGTCTATTCCCTGTTGTCGCCTTTGCGGGTCACAGTGAGTAGGAGCGGTGAAAGTGATTGCGAGCGATCGCTGAGCGAGATGCCGTGAGCGGCGAGGCTGCCCTGCTGCTGCGGTCGTCCTCGTGGTAGGCGCCCACGTGGGACGTGCTCGTGGTACCTTGGCGGGGCTTGCTGGTCTGCTTCCCAGAGAGACAGGAGATTGGGAAACGCGCGCGCGGCCGGCGCCGATCGCCTTCCAGAGCGTGCGCGTGACATCTCCTATCTCCTGGGAAGCAGACCCAGCAACAATAGTATCGCGCCTGCGCGATGGCATATGGCTTCGCCATATGCATCGCAGGCGCGAGACCTAAAAAAGTATCATTGAAGAGTCAACAGTCCCTCAAGCAAGAAAGTTTCATCACCCTGTTCCCAATTTCACAATGTATGTGCTACTTAACATCTAGTCCTGCTTAGAAGGCTTGTGTCACATGTCCTCTTATGGGGACTCTAAGTGATTTGGGGTATGTCACAGGTGGTAACTGATTGCAGACATGGGATACAGGTGATGGCCCTGGTAATAGGTCCCCAGGTATAACCCCAACTTTATTTTGTATCTTTTGAGGCCCCCGCATACTGTTTCTGGCAGCTGGCTCCTCAACTCCCTGTGTCCCTGTGCTGTCTCCCTCCTCTGCCTTCCTTCCTCCTCATGCAGAGGACATTATATCATGCAGGTTGTATCAGATTTAGACTAGGGGCCCGATTTACAGTTTGGAGGAGAGGGTACTCCATTCCAACATCAACGGAGCACCCTCTCTGCCAATCTGAAGGTCTGCCACCCTCATTTAGAGTCAGGTGGGCTTCAGTATTTGGACAATGGAGACTGCTCCATTTCTGCTTCTGACATACAGCTCTGATCGCCCAACAGAGTAAAGGCCACCGGAGGGTTTGCCCTTTTTCCACCCGTCGTATTTAAAGTGGGCAGACAAATGGCAAGTTTTCACTTTCCGCCACCGCTGGATGATACCTGGAATTAAAGGACAGTGAAAACTGCAAGATGACATACGTCATCCTCCCC
This sequence comes from Lissotriton helveticus, assembly GCF_964261635.1. Lineage (NCBI taxonomy): Eukaryota > Metazoa > Chordata > Amphibia > Caudata > Salamandridae > Lissotriton > Lissotriton helveticus. The sequence goes on along the minus strand of NC_136057.1, from coordinate 32,100,624 downwards.
CCACCATGGGAGAAAACTCACATAGTGCAAGGGCCATCGCTTTTTTAGTTGGCTCCGTCATATTGATACAGCCGTTTTTCAAACTTTCAATAAATGTACAGGAACCTTCGTGATGGCAGGTCCTGGAAATGAAAGAGATGTCCACTGAATCATGTCTTTTGATACTTCTTGACTTATCCTCTGCTTTCGGCACAGTTAAATATGACAACCTATTGTCCCTACTGGAACAAAGGATGGGTTTATCTGGTCCAGTACTACAATGGGTTACCTCTTTCCTAAACAACAGAACCCAAAGAATCAAGATGAAGCAATCCCTCCCTCAACCCTCCATGGTCACTCTAGGAATTCCACAGAGCTCTGCACTATCACCCATCCTTTTCAATCTTCTCATGGAACCCCTGGCAAAGGTGCTGAACTCTGCGAACATTCTATATCACATGTATGCAGACGACACAGTTGGATATGAAAATCTTCTCACCTGAGGAATTCATCTCCCTCAACACCACTCTACCTAACACTCACAATTGGTTCAGCGGCTACCACATTATGCTCAACACCAACAAAACGGAATTCCTCCTCATCTCGCCCCCCAACCACACACCAAAAATAGAACTCTGGCTGAAGCATCTAACAACCTTCAACTGCTCTCCCCACTTCATTGACTCCGCTAAATCATTGGGACTAACCTTAGACAAACACCGGAAAATGCAGGCACATATCGGTAACGTTACCAAAGGAGCTAATCATCAGATGAATATCCTAAGGAAACTTTAAACCCTTCCTCCCACCGGTTGACTTAAAAATGGTGGTACAAACCCTGGTGTGACCAAGATTGGATTACGGAAGCACCACTCTATGCTGACTTCCCAAACACAAGCTGGCCCCACTGAGGGCCTCTCTTAATGCCGCAGCCAGGCTGGTATCCGGAACAAAAAGAAAAAAACACATTTCCCTGACTTTAAATGCATTAAACTGGCTACCTTACGAGGCAAGAATACTCTTAAAGATCGCCTGCATGACCCATAAAGCCCTTCAAACCACAACCCCCAGTCACTTAGCACAAAAGCTAGAGCTGTCTGGAGGTTGCAGACATTTGCGAAGTGCTAGCTCACTACTGATGAAACCACAAGCATTCCACAAAAAGAGAACAGGCTGCAGAGCCTTCTCAGGTATCGCACTGAAGATTTTGAATACAATACCACCAGATGTTTGCAGGATCTCTTCCTACTCGTCCTTAAAAAGTGAAAATGCTTCTAATGAACAAACTCACATCCTAAGACTTTAAGTATCACGTTACCGGTTCTCAACATATGTTATCTTACCTACCACACTCGACCTGTTAATTGAATGTATGTATGTTACCCTCTACCTTCTAATGTATATGAAAGATGTTATGTAAAGCGCTCCGATACCCTATTGGGTCATGTTCGCGCTATATACAGTGTGGTGTCAACCTGAGAGGAGAAAACTACTCAAAAGGCTATGTTTAATAGTGAGGCTGTAGGATTTAGACTGTTGTTTTTGTGTGGTTGTGGATGCGGTCGTTCAGTAATTGCAAGTTCCTTGCATCATGCCAGTGGAGTTACAAAAACAATTAACAATCTGGGTCTCACGTGAGAGTTTGTTTGTGGGACCTCTTTTTGGAGGTGATTTTAGTACCATCCGCTCATCTCATCTGTGTTGTAAATAAAAGTGGTATTGGGATTATTATATCTCCAAAGTACTCAGGGTGTAATTTTTCTTGTGAACTGTCCCAATGGGATATTATCATTCAGACCTGTTTTTATCTGTGCACAATTTGAGCACCCATCTTTGTTCTTTTTCCAGCAGCTTCTGTTCTAAATTGTCACAGCGTGTCATATGTTCTAACACTACCCATCGCATGTCATTTGGGGTGTGTTTCTTTTCATTAAAGTGTGCCGTCATCCTCATGCTTGCCCCGTGGCACCTGATGTTGCTACGGGGCTCACATATTCTCGTGCTGACCTTTCTAGTAGTCATGCCTACATAGTGTAGGTTACAGATACATGTGCAAGCCCTTCCCTTGAGTTAAATACTTTATATTCATTCTTCTAGGGTTACTACAAGCCCCTCCACCCTGGCAGTCCATGGGGCATAGCGTTCCCCAAACAGAAGTATGTTCTTACAAATTGTGAACAGTATATTTATATGTTTGTTTGGTTTTGTAATGCTTGCTCACAAGGGTTTCTTTCTTTTTACCAATGTTTTTAACGATTAACCATGATTTCTCACAATAGAGTAGTCCGATGTGTTCCAAGGTGTCACATTGGATGCAAGCACTAATTATACATTTTACTACTAAGGGCACCAACAAAAACTGTAGAGGAACGTATTGATTTAAGCACTGCACACGGTTTGGACACCTGCCCACGTGAAATATGTACTAATCTCTTTTGTCACTTTATCTCCTTGAACAGATACTACGAGTCTGATTTCAACCGTATATATATTTAATTTTGGTGCTCACACATTAAGTGTGCATCTGTTCTTTATTATATTAGTACATTAGTATAGGATTGTTTTTCTCACGGACTGGTACACATGAGGCTGGTGATCCTGAAGAAGAGGTTTAGGGGGCATCTCGAAACATGTCGACCAAATACTAGGGACAGTATACACATAACAGTTACACTTCCTCCCTAGTATTAACCCCTTTTTATCCATTCCAACTAGGAGTAGGAACAAAAGAATCGCTCACTAGCTAGGTATTTTTAGCGGTAAATGGTCAAAATATTGATTCCAAAATATAGACTAACCTAAATATCGACTCCAAAATATAGAATGGACAAAATATCGAATGGAAAGAATGTAGACATCAAAGATATCGTTTTGAAAGTAAGTAATGTAATATCGATTTAAAAAATATAGACAGTCAAAATATCGAAGTACATAATATAGTTTATTAAAAATATCGATTTTTTCTTAATATCGAATTTTTTTAAGTGTTTTGTATGTTACCATTTGTGAAAAGTGTATATATTTTTGTAATTATTTTTAAGTAATTAATTTTATGTTATTTAATGTTTGTGTAATTTAATTCTGTAGCGGGTTGTGGGTTTATAGGGGAATAGGGTGGGAAGTAATTTAATTATATTTAATTATATATGTTAATTAATAAATTGTTATTTATTTAGAATAAATTGTTAATTACTTTTTAATTGGTAATTAATTAATTCTTAATTGATAATTGATTTTTTTAATTGATAATTATGTGAATTAAATTAATTTATTTTCTGTAGCGGTTTGTGGGTTTATAGTGGAATAGAGTGGGAAGTAATTTAATTATAATTAATTAAATATGTTAATTAATTAATTGGTATTTATTCAGAATAAATTGTTAATTAATTTTTAATTGGTAATTAATTAATTCCTAATTGATAATTACATTTTATTAATTGATTCATTGATAATTATGTGAATTGAATTAATTTATTTTCTGTAGCGGGTTGAGGGTTTATAGGGGAATAGGGTGGGAAGTAATTTAATTATAATTAATTAAATATGTTAATTAATTTATTGGTATTTATTTTGAATAAATTGTTAATTAATTAATTCTTAATTGATAATTATGTTTTATTAATTGATCAATTGATAATTATGTGAATTATATTAATTTATTTTCACTAGAGTGGGAATAGTAAAATTTACCACTATGCTATCCAACGCTTTCCCTACTGTTGCACTCTCTGGAGTGGGAATAGTATTTTTTACCCCTACGCTATCCAACGCTTTCCCTACTGTTGCACTCTCTGGAGTGGGAATAGTATTTTTTACCCCTACGCTATCCAACGCTTTCCCTACTGTTGCACTCTCTGGAGTGGGAATAGTAATTTGTACCCCTACGCTATCCAACGCTTTCCCTACTGTTGCACTCGCTGGAGTGGGAATAGTAATTTTTACCCCTACTCTATCCAACGCTTTCCCTACTGTTGCACTCTCTGGAGTGGGAATAGTATTTTTTACCCCTACGCTATCCAACGCTTTCCCTACTGTTGCACTCTCTGGAGTGGGAATAGTAATTTGTACCTCTACGCTATCCAACGCTTTCCCTACTGTTGCACTCTCTGGAGTGGGAATAGTAATTTTTACCCATACGCTATCAAGCGCTTTCCCTACTGTTGCCCCCTCTGGAGTGAGAATAGTAATTTTTACACCTACGCTATCCAATGCTTTCCCTCCTGTTGCACTCACTGGAGTGGGAATAGTAATTTTTACCCTTACGCTATCCATCGTTTTCCCTACTGTTGCACTCTCTGGAGTGGGAATAGTAATTTTTACCCCTACGCTATCCAACGCTTTCCCTACTGTTGCACTCTCTGGAGTGAGAATAGTAATTTTTACACCTACGCTATCCAACGCTTTCCCTACTGTTGCACTCTCTGGAGTGGGAATAGTAATTTTTACCCCTACGCTATCCAGCGCTTTCCCTACTGTTGCCCCCTCTGGAGTGAGAATAGTAATTTTTACACCTACGCTATCCAATGCTTTCCCTCCTGTTGCACTCACTGGAGTGGGAATAGTAATTTTTACCCCTACGCTATCCAACGTTTTCACTACTGTTGCACTCTCTGGAGTGGGAATAGTAATTTTTACCCCTACGCTATCCAACGCTTTCCCTACTGTTGCACTCTCTGGAGTGGGAATAGTAATTTGTACCCCTACGCTATCCAACGCTTTCCCTACTGTTGCACTCTCTGGAGTGGGAATAGTAATTTTTACCCCTACGCTATCCAATGCTTTACCTATTGTTGCCCCCTCTGGAGTGGGAATAGTAATTTTTACCCCTACGCTATCCAATGCTTTCCCTACTGTTGCACTCTCTGGAGTGGGAATAGTATTTTTTACCCCTACACTATCCAACGCTTTCCCTACTGTTGCACGCTCTGGATTGGGAATAGTAATTTTTACCCCTACGCTATCCAATGCTTTCCCTACTGTTGCACTCTCTGGAGTGGGTATAGTAATTTGTACCCCTACGCTATCCAACGCTTTCCCTACTGTTGCACTCTCTGGAGTGGGAATAGTAATTTTTACCTCTACGCTATCCAACGCTTTCCCTACTGTTGCACTCTCTGGAGCGGGAAAAGTAATTTTTACCCCTACGCTATCCAACGCTTTCCCTTCTGTTGCCCCCTCTCGAGTGGAAATAGTAATTTTTACCCCTACGGTATACAATGCTTTCCCTACTGTTGCACTCACTGGAGTGGGAATAGTAATTTTTACCTCTACGCTATCCAACGTTTTCCCTACTGTTGCACTCTCCGGAGTGGGAATAGTAATGTTTACCCCTATGCTATCCAACGCTTTCCCTACTGTTGCACTCTCTGGAGTGGGAATAGTAATTTTTACCCCTACGCTATCCAACGCTTTTCCTACTGTTACACTCTCTGGAGTGGAAATAGTAATTTTTACCCCTACGCTATCCTACGGTAATAATATTGTGTATTTTTTAATAATATTATGTTAATATATATATATATGTTTTAACGGATATGATTGTATATTTTTTTTATTTAAATTAGTTATTTAATAATTGTAAGGTCATTTAAGTATTTTTAAGTATATTTAGCTATTTATTTTTAATATATTTTTTAATTTTACATTATTTTTATGAAATTCGATATTTTTACAGAGTATATATATATAATTGATATTTTGGGTTTGATATTTTGGTACTTACCTGTTTGTAGATAGGAATTCGATATCTTGTCTGTCGATATTTTGAATCTATATTTTGTCCCTCAATATTTAGTCAGTGATCCATTTTTAGCATCACCATCACCACTCCTACATACACTGCACTACACACTTTTTCACAAAAAGTGCTCCTACATAGTTCTGCTGTCTGGGATGGCCCCAATGATGAAGCCTGTTACCTAGTGGCAACCCTTGGTGAGTGAGGGGACTCAAGAATAGAATTTTCTCTTCTTAGATTCGGGGCGTTGTTTCTCACATTTAGCAGACGCCCTTCCCGTTGGTTATGTTCTCTGATCTGTCATTTACAGATTTGTTAATTAGCATAAATACTTTATAAATTGCATCTGGGTTAAGCCTGACTTCTTTTCTGTCTGGCTACCAGATGATTAAGCATAGGCTAAGGTTATGACTTTTGTGGGGCAACCTGATAAAGAATGTGATGCTTGCCCGAGTCCAAGACTTCCACATTCCTCAGCTAAAAACTCAGGGCCTCATTTATGAGGCCCTTATGGTATGTTTACGCCCCCAGAACATGACTTCTCTGATGTTCCGGGGGTGCAATATGCCACAGCATATTTATAAGGCCACATATAGCCACGTTAAGTGGCTTTTCAAGTCCTTAAAAATCTGTACCCCATTAAGGCAGAAAACTGCGTAAAAGGGGCGTTCCAATGGCTGTTGCTGTGGGTGTTCCATGCAACACCCATTTAGCATTTTGCAGCACACATACAAAAATGGAAATCACCTGAATTGCTTGTGTCCCTTCCTGCAAAAAATCAATCAGCCCCACAACGTAGGAACGCTTACACAATGGTGCATGGGGGCCTGTGTTGGTGCATGGCAGCCCACTGTGCGCTGGAAAGGACAGTATCACATAGATGCAGCACAGTCCCTACACTTTTGTTTTAATGCGGGGCAGCAGAGCAAGATTCCTTCTGCGGCTGCTCTACGTCAAAACCTCATAAAAAAAAAATTGTGGAGTTTTACATAGCACAAACTAGACCCGAAGGTATCAGAGCACTTTACATGAGCACCGGTTAAGCTACAGACAGACACCTTCATTTTTGTTAGGCACGGGGAGATGATCGGTCCAGTCTCACAGAATGTTGAGCATCACTGCAGGGACTGAAACCCGGTTACCCAGCTCTGAGGTCGATCGCCCTAGCCGTTAGGCCACATTCTCTCCCTGAGAGTTTCTTACACTTAGTAACTGAGGGCCTCATTGATGAGTTTTTGCTGTAGGGCAGCACCACAGGCCTGCGTGCTACGCTGTCCTATGGCAAAAGAAAAGGACAGGAATGCGCAGTATCTATGTGACACAACGCATTCCTGTATTTTTCACCAACACCGATGCACAATGAGCTGCTGTAGCCAACGCAGGCACCTTTGCACCATGGTGCAAGGATGCCTGCGTATAGGGATGATTATTTTTTGTGCATGAAGGGAAACTTTCCCACCCAAAAACAATCACAAGAGGCTTTTTCCTCTTTCTACGTGTGCTGCAGAACACCCCTTGAAAGCAGAAAACTAATTTGAGGGTAACAATATTTACAAGGCAGCATTAAGCCCAAAAACGTGGCTTAGTACTATCTCGTAAATATGGAGAGGGTCCTGCGCCACGGTACATCAGAGTCTATGGCTTTTTAGCACATTACTTTAAAATTGTGTTTTAAAATGCGTAACTTGACTTAGAGGTAATTAGAAAACTACAATTCAGAGCAGGTTTTACATCCCATAATTCTGGTGTATCCCCACCGAGACCAGGAAGACAGTCACCCAGGCCCTCGTCACCAGCCGACTGGACTACGGCAACGCCCTCTACGCCGGAACCACCGCCAAGCTCCAGAAGAGACTCCAGCGGATCCAGAACGCCTCAGCCAGACTCATCCTCGACATCCCACGAAACAGCCACATCTCCGGACATCTGAGAGACCTGCACTGGCTCCCCGTCAACAAAAGAATCACCTTCCGTCTCCTCACCCACGCGCACAAAGCCCTACACGACCAAGGCCCGAGCTACCTCAACAACCGAATCAACTTCTACACTCCCAAGCGCCACCTCAGATCAACCAGCCACGCCCTCGCCGCCGTCGCCCGCATCCGAAGAGCGACAACAGGAGGAAGGTCCTTCTCCTACCTGGCCGCCAAGACCTGGAACTCACTCCCGACCGACCTGCGCCTGACCCAAGACCACCTCTCCTTCAGGAAGAAGCTCAAGACCTGGCTGTTCGAGCAGTAACGGCACCCCCCCCCCCACCTAGCGCCTTGAGACCCTACGGGTGAGTAGTGCGCTCTATAAATGACTTGATTGATTGATTTATTGATTGATAATGTTCAAAGATTCACAAGCCACCCCAAGTGCAGCGGTTATTACGACCGCGAAGGACGGACAGGTGCGGTTCCTCTGAGAAGCCCCTTGCATATAGATAAAGAATCTTACCCAGACTGCGGGGAAGGCTATACAGCGCCCGCAGAAACAAGGACAACAACTTCAATAGAAGCATAGCCTTGAAGCAGAAAGGACAGCCATGGTAAATTGCAAATTGATACTTGTATAGCGCACTACTCACCCGCAAGGGTCTCAAGGCGCTTGTACGAATACCGCTGTGGAACCCATCCTGGCTTTCCCTGTGAGGTGTCCACTCCTGGGCACCCCCAAGGTGGAGGCCAGGCATCCCAGCGCTGTGGGGGCCGTTGTGGAGATTAAGCAAGCTATTGCCCAGAGTTGCAGAGTGGGACCCATGATTGGAATAGGCACCGAGGCGAGAATTATCAGGTCCGTGGAATTTTTAAGCCCAAGACCCGCCGAGGCGGGGAATTGAACCCTGGTCCCGGGCTAGACCTCTGCATCAGCTCTAACCATTGAGCCACACTACTCCACTTCTCCACTTAAGCAACACATTGGAATTGCTCAAGCCACATATTCACTAGGGAACCCGGCTGGGTTTCTCAGTGAATATTTTTTTTTTTCTTACACCTGCACTTGGTTCCCACGCACTGCACCTACATAGAACAATCCTGACAACAGATGTCCCCTACATCATAAGTCCTGAAGAGACCCGATATCCGTGTTAGGGTCGAAACGCCGTCGACAATTGAGAAAAGCGAACCAATAGAACTGGCATTCTATCATTCTATAGATGTTATATATTTTGAAAAAGAAATTGGTCACTTTTTGTAAATAACATAATTTATCTGAAATCTTGCACATATTGTTTCACAAATGTTTCATATGCTTTGGTTCATAATTTCACTTGGGACACAATTCACGACTGTAAATAATTATTGTAGAACTTTTTGGGATTTATTTATATTTTTTATTTTTGTTTGATTCAATACAAATCATTGTACAACCTACACCAGTGCACTTGAGTCTCTTTCTATCTGACATCCCACTTCATCCCTGCTTATACATGCGAGTTTCGCTATTTACATGATCAGTAAATAATAAGTATCGTTCCACAGGAACCACTGTCTTCTTTTTTTTAAATACTTAAATCACCCTGGTTCCGTTGTGAGTAGGGTCCCCTTGTTTTTCGCTTTCAACCCCAAGTGCTGCAGCTTCCACTGGGCCCAGGAGATTGCACTTACAGTCAGGTTTTGTAAAATAAATATATTCAGCAGTACAATGCACACTCTTCTCATTAAATTAAATGAACCACATTGCCAGGTTTCCTTATTCAGAATACTTTGAAATGTTGTGAATTTTCAACAAAACCTTCCCCTCTGCTTCACATGAGCTACAGAGCCTTGCAAACGATCATAAATCAAAGGACCGCTTTTATAAGAGGCCGCGCCGCAGGAGCATCATTTTTATTGACGCTGCGGTGGCGCAGGACTCTCAGTCATATCTATGAGGCGACGCAAACCACCCTGCAATGCCTTACATGGCCTCCTGGGGAGTAAGACAGGCAGCGCAAAGTGTGCGTTGCAATACCCTACGCCACGGAGGCTTTCCATGGGTGTTGCAGTGGGTCTTCCCATGCAACACCCATGGGTTTTGACACATTAGAATATTTACAAGGATCTGTGGGGCATATTATCAAGGGGGATTATCTCCGCTTTCTTGGCTTTAAAAGCCAAGAAAGCGGAGATAAAATTATCTGCCTATTACCTAGCTGTCGCTAACACCAGTTAGCGACAGCTAGTAGCAGATAGCGACCATCTTGGGCCCCACTTTGCATGTCAGTGATATTTATCACTAATGACATGCAACGTGGGCGTGCCAAGATGTTAGCGACTGGAAACAGTCGCTAACATCGCTATCTCCTATTACCAACTTTTGGAGATATTCGCGCTAAGCGCAAATATCTCCAAAAGCTAACACCTGCCCTGAGCAGTTCTTAGCCATGTTATCCAATGGGAGGTGGATAACATGGCTAAGAGCATTAGCTCGGTAATGCATGAATATCGCTGACTTTTCAGCGATATTCATGCATTGCGGCCGTTTTTTATCGCATTTGCGATAAGCCTTGATAATAGCAAGGTTTATCTGCGATAATTTCTGACGATGCTTAACGTTAAAAAATTCGTTGCTAAGCACCGTTAGCGATAAATATCGCTTAACGTTGGTAATATGCCCCTGTATCCCAGGAAATGCATCAAAACTGAGCGCCTACCCAAGGGAGAATAACTACCTTTCTCCTTGTTTTTAACTCTTTCAATACGTGCTGCGTTCTGCAACACACATTGAAAGAAGAAAACATCTCCATTGATTGTTTTTGTGCAGGAAGGTGCTCCATCCTGCACAAAACAATAGTGGAAACAAGGCAGACACCCTTGAGGCACGGTGCAAGGTGCCTTTCTGGTGCTAGGTACCAATTTGTGCGTTGGCAGAAAGGACAGGAATTCACTGTATTTCATTTACACAGCACACTCCTGCCTTTCGCTTTTTGATGCAGGGCAGTGCAACAAGAAGCCTTGTGGCGCTACCCTGTGCCAAAAAGTTGTAAATGGGGCCCAAAATATATTATTAGATCAAAGGGAGAGAGAGGACTAGGTAAGCTAGGCCAGATCCCCTGGGTTATATGTACAAATATCAAAAAGGACTAGCTAGGTTAGTAGAATATAGAAGACTCTATAGGTACGTCGAGAAGCAACATAAAGTGGGGAAAAGCATTGTTTTCCTCATAAAGCCCTCACCCACCGACCTAGTCGGTGGCATGCTTCATCATCGGGCCCACCACAGTGGCACCGAATGTGCCCCGGGTGTGCTTCAACGCCAGGAGACTGCGGAGCTGGTATGTTGCTGAGTGTGCAGTGAAAAGGGGTGAGACAGTGTAAATTAAAAGCTATGCAAGAGGTCCCAGCACCCGAGGGTAGTTTATCTTTAATGAACTGGGCCTTTGCTAGCAGATAAAAAGGCAAGGAGACGTGGTGGAGTGCTGATTATGACCTCCAGCGTCTAGTGGGGTCTACATGTTTGCACCCTGCACATATTAAATGGTCCTGAGGAAAGCCAGCTTAAATTCAACAAGGCACTGGCTGAAACATGTAGACCGCACTAGACGCTGGAGGTCATAATCAGCATTCCACCACGTCTCCTTGCCTTTTTATCTGCTAGCAAAGGCCCAGTTCATTAAAGATAAACTACCCTCGGGTGCTGGGACCTCTTGCATAGCTTTTAATTTACACTGTCTCACCCCTTTTCACTGCACACTCAGCAACATACCAGCTCCGCAGTCTCCTGGCGTTGAAGCACACCCGGGGCACATTCGGTGCCACTGTGGTGGGCCCGATGATGAAGCATGCCACCGACTAGGTCGGTGGGTGAGGGTTTTATGAGGAAAACAATGCTTTTCCCCACTTTATGTTGCTTCTCGACGTACCTATAGAGTCTTCTATATTCTACTAACCTAGCTAGTCCTTTTTGATATTTGCCCAAAATATATTAACAATAAGGAATAATGTAACCCAATAACATAGTTTGTGTTGAACATATGACACATATAAATGAATACATGTGGACACTCCTACTATTGTTCCTTTTAAAATCTCCTTTTTCCTCCTCCTTATGATTTATCAATACAATTTTTGTCAATGAATGCACTAGTGGAATGATGCAACCATGGCTGTATGTGACGCAATCATTCAGTGTCCCACTACTGTCCTGTGTTTTTTGCCACTGTATCCTCTTTAGAAGAAAGCAGAATCTTTCATGTAATCCAACAAGAGATGAGTAATGTTCCTCTGGCCTAAAATAGACATGTTTGTAATCCGTGCTATATTAATCATGCACCTATTATGGAACTTCAGCGATGTAAATTATTGTGATGTCTTTAGGGTTATGGTGATGTGGTACCACTTTCGTGGTCAAAGATAATATGATGTCACTTCCTGTGAGGTCATGAAGGTCAAAAAGTGATGATATCACTTCCACTGCCCTTGCCATTATAGTGAACACCCATGATTGCATGTAGATTTTCTGTCATTAACTCCTATAAAGAAGTATTTTTGTCAAGATATTTAGAATACAATATTTTTGTTATTCAATATTTAGTCCATAGTATTCAGGTACCTTACTGTTCCTTCCACAACTCACAATTTACAAGTTGCACCTGACGCCTACGGGCAATTGTACGCGCTGTATAAATCTCAAAAATAAATAAATAAGATGTCATGCTGGCCCTCACTGGGCAGAGGTCCTTCCAGTGTGGCTGCTTTGTTCTCTTGTTGCCATTGAAACTGCTTCTTCTCAGAGCTCCCACTTCACGACTGGAGATCGAAGCAGGACTTCCAAGTTCCTTCCCAAGGATCTGAGGAGGCTGAAGGTCGAGCGTGCCCTCTGTGGCCTCCTTCTGACTGCTGGAGCAATGGTAAAGAAAGATACAAACATGGGGTGCAGATGGTTCCCCCCACAGGTTTGAATGTCCTGGGACAGACACCCACACTCTACCAGAAGACGAAGCAGACTTTGAGCCAGAAGGTAATGTATCACTCTGGTGGAGGGATCCATGCGTCGTGGACATTTTGAAGCATTTTAGATTTGGAAACCACCCCGCTGGAGGGGTCAGCGGTGTGCAACAAGGTATGGACTTGGATACTGGAAGTCACGATTGCAGCGATGGTTCAGCTCCCACGTGTCTCGCGGTATAGGATGAAGAACCCCAGGAGGGCTCCGGATGGCTTCATTCTGGTCTTGTTTGATTTACATTTGCTCCAGAAAAACACTAGAACTTCATCACAGCTCGGTCAACATCTCCATTGGCATCGTTGAATGCAGAGGACGCAACCCTCGGTGAACGTACCTGGGTCAACCTTGGTTTGTTTGAAGGTGCGACTTCACAAAAGTGATCAAACCAAACACCGAAATGAGCCCACTTTGGCCTGAATGAACCAGGATCTTCTACCGTGCATTCTCAAAGGCATTTCACTGTAAAAACAAGTGCATCTCCATCTTGGTGTCACTCCGAAGACCTGACTTGGGGGTTGGGCATTATTTATTTATTTAAGAAGCTTGTAAAGCGCGCAGCTACCCCCGTCGGGGGTGTCCCGGCGCTAAGAGAACAAGTTAATCACAAGAGAAGGCAGCCAGGGTCCTACCATCCAACCTGGAGCTACAAAGGCACACCTGATCAGAGTTGGGTAAACAGCCAGGTTTTTAATTTGCGTCGGAAGATCTGCTCTGACTCAGTGAACCTGAGGTCCAAAGGGAGGCCATTCCAGTATTTAGCCGCCGTCACACCGAACGTTTATCAGGAAGTGTCATAGAGTTTAGAGCGCGGTATTAGGAGGGGTCTGTTGTGGTGTGACTCTGTATCAAGTCTGCCTCGTGCCTATGGAGTAGCCTTGGAGCAGACTTGCCTCTTACTCCGCAGCTGTGGATATGGGAAACCTTCATGCAGTGGGGGGAGGAGCCAGCTGGCAGCCATGTTCGCTCACTCACGCCGCGGCTCGTATTGTGTAAGTCCTGGAAGCCTGTGGTTGACACACAGTGTTGGCTTAGGATGGTAAAGAACGAGAAGGTATCGTGACACAAAGAGATATAGTAATGGAGATTGACATGGCTTGTGCTGTGTTGATGCTAGTCATGTATGTCAAGATTTCATGATGACGTCATGGAGGCCTGCAGCAGAATCATGATCCAAGCTTAACTCTAACTACAATAAACAACTAAGTTGTGTAGAGCTGTAACACTTCACAGCTGTTGATGGAGCAGGGGTAAAAAAAAATTTTTTGTACCCCTTGGAAGTTAATGACCCCATAACTTTAATGATACTAACCGTTTGAACCCATGTATTATTCAACAAATGCACCTTTATTATACATTACACGAGGGCAACTTGCTGGAATTGGCAAATTTGAATTTATTGACAACTGCACACCAAAATAACTTTAGAAATGTGATTTACGTAGTAAATAAAGTAAATTGCATGATTTGTGTTGAGTAGGAAATTGTACTGTGGCAAAAAATGCAGATGGTAAGTAAAAAGGCTTTAAATGTCGCTTCTGCTAGGTAATACCTAACACGGGTCTTTAGAATGGAGGGTGGTAAACAGAAAGGCTTATTTTCCATGTCTAATTTCAGTTGTGTTTGTTCTTACACTAGTTTCATTCGGGCCTGCTAGGCCGTGCTTTGAAAATGGCAGTCGGAAACGGATAAGGTTGCGTGTGCCGAATAACATGGCCCCGCTTATGAACAGAGTGAAGGCTCCAGGCACGAGTATGCGACCTGTACCCGGAGTGAGAGATGTCAAGGCCAGCCGGACCTGCAGCAAGAGTTGTGCCGAGAGCTCAGCATGTATGCATGGGAACGGATGGGAGAAGCAAGCTACAGAGGATGAAATAATGTGTGACCATCGGAGTTTGTTACAAAATACATTAACAAGTCGAATGACCTTTGGACATTGTGGATCATGAGAACTATTGTATGCGTTATTGTCTGCAAACCGGTTCAAACAAGGAGGGCAGTGATGTGACCATCCCCACCCCTCCAATGGACCAATTAGCATGATTTCTGCCCCCAAAGATTGCAACTTTTGAGAGTAGTTAGCCAGAGAATAGGGTATAAGAGAGCCTGCTCTTGCATTAAAAAAAAAAAAGAACTCAACCTTGCTCTTTCTATCCTGATGCTGCGAGAAACTGTCATTTTGGACTTCGAACTTTGACTGGGGAAGGAACGAGATTGTTGCCGGAGTTGCCCCGGGAGGAGATTGCGTCCGAGGAGGTTAGCGGGACAGTCACTCAGCTTTGGGAGTCCTATCCTGTGATCTGCGGTTCATCCTTCTTTCCTGGTGAACCATTCTTATCATCGCCCCATGGCCAAGTGTAATGAGTATTTTCCGTTTCTATTCTCTAAATTTTACTGTAATGCTTAATGATATTTCAATGTATTTGCTTAATAAAGAACTCTACTTATTTTGCTCAAAGAATTTCGATAAAATTAAATTCTAACTTTAAACGAGTCTGTGGCTCTTTGAAATAAATTGTGATCAATAAAATGTTTAAAGGTTTTTAATTGTGATTGAGCTGGACTTAATGACCATCAACTGATTCTACTAGTTGGTCTATCGACCGAATAGCAGAGTACCTTCATGTTTTAAAACAGTCAGGATTCTAAGTTAATGTATAGAAGTTCTAATAAGGTACTCCATTGTCCAGCACCTCATTTTCCTTGGCATTTGACTGAGAATACCGAATGAATGTGAGTATGCGGTGTTATAGGCCCCACCTACGTAGGTTAATTTGTTTAAAATGATGTAGGTGTTTTCTGGGTTGGTGTCATAAGGAAAAGATTTATATTAGCTGTGCTGGATCAATGGCAGCGGCGTCAGGGTCATGCAGACCTCTGGCAGGAACCACCACAGGTGCTGTTTCTACTGACACGAGTTGATGCACTCCGTTGCTTCTTACCTCTTCACACCTTGTGTTATTGGAATGTGTACTGGGACACTGTTCCCAATATGGATGTACTACGCGAACAACAATGAACTGAAGCCCCTTGAGCCTCTTTTGTGTCGCTTTTCCCATTTTAAAAGTGGCGCAAGGGGCTGGTAATTCTGCCCCTGAGTCGCAAACCACTAAAAGGTTGTTACACCTTTTGGGAGCGCGTCTTTTCTCTTTTGATTATAAAGGGACATGTGATAGGATGCGACTTTTGTGTCACTGCATTCATTGTTTTGTATTTTGTTATGTAACATTTGAAATATATATATTTCTAAATGACTATAAGTAATACATTCAAACTTGCTTTGCAAGCTGATTGAAGGTGGCCACCAGGCCTGAAGGACAGCGTAGTCGTAAACTCTTCCAGGTGGAGCGCACATCCCTAGCAGGATGATCTACCCTGTCAGTGGTACATAAGATCTGTGGGGGGACTGGCGGTATGGACTGTAGAGAGCGCCTCACACTTGAATGAAGTGTGGGCCTTGGAGACCCCCTCACGCCCAAATGGAGCACCTCACAATCAATCAATCAATCAATCAATCAAGACATTTATAGAGCGCACTACTCACCCGTAGGGTCTCAAGGCGCTGGGAGGGGGGGGGTGCCGTTACTGCTCGAACAGCCAGGTCTTGAGCTTCTTCACACCCGAATACTGGACCTGATTCACAGAACTAGCTTAAGACAAAATCCTAAACTTACTACCATTTTGGTATTCACATAAGGCACTTACTCATTTTGGTCTTCACAGAAGGCAATTACTCGTTTCGGTATTCACAGAAGTTAGGAGTCCTAAGTTTAGGACTCCTAAATGCCTTCTGTGAATACCGAAAGTCTGAAAGTTATGATGTTTCTCAGTTTAGGAGTAGTAAATGTCCATTTAGAGTGTGAACTACAAAGAGCCCCTCACACTCAAATGGAGTCTGGCCAACAGGCAGTCAGTCTCTCACGCTGGAGAGGAGTATGGATCACAGAGAGCCCCTCATCCCTGAGTGGAGTGTGAACCACGGAGAGCCTCTCATCCCTGAGTGGAGTGTGAACCACAGAGAACCTTCCACCCCTGAGTGGAGTGTGAACCACAGAGAGCCTGTTACCCCTGAGTGGAGTGTGAACCACAGAGAGCCCCTCACCCCTGAGTGGAGTGTGAACCACAGAGAGCCCCTCTCCCCTGAGTGGAGTGTGAACCACGGAGAACCTTCCACCCCTGAGTGGAGTGTGAACCACAGAGAGCCTGTTACCCCTGAGTGGAGTGTGAACCACAGAGAGCCCCTCACCCCTGAGTGGAGTGTGAACCACAGAGAGCCCCTCTCCCCTGAGTGGAGTGTGATCCACAGAGAGCCTCTCACCCCTGAGTGGAGTGTGAACCACGGAGAGCCTCTCATCCCTGAGTGGAGTGTGAACCACAGAGAGCCTCTTACCCCTGAGTGGAGTGTGAACCACAGAGAGCCTGTTACCCCTGAGTGAAGTGTGAACAACAGAGAGCCTCTTACCCCTGAGTGGAGTGTGAACCACAGAGAGCCTCTCACCCCTGAGTGGAGTGGAACCACAGAGAGCCCGTTATTCCTGAGTGGAGTGTGAACCACGGAGAGCCTCTCACCCCTGAGTGGAGTGTGATCCACAGAGAGCCTCTCATCCCTGAGAGGGGTGTGAACCACAGAGAGCCCGTTATTCCTGAGTGGAGTGTAAACCACAAAGAGCCTCTCACCCCTGAGTGGAGTGTGAACCACAGTGAGTCTCTCACCACTGAGTGGAGTGTGAACCACAGAGAGCCTCTCACCCCTGAGTGGAGTGTGAACCACAGATAGCCCCTCATCCCTGAGTGGAGTGTGAACCACAGAGAGCCCCTCACCCCTGAGTGGACTGTGAACCACACAGAGCCTCTCACCTCTGAGTGGAGTGTGAACCACAGAGAGCCTCTCACCCCTGAGTGGAGTGTGAACCACACAGAGCCTCTCACCTCTGAGTGGAGTGTGAACCACAGAGAGCCCCTCACCCCTAAGTGGAGTGTAAACCACAGAGAGCCTCTTACCCCTGAGTGGAGTGTGAACCACAGAGAGCCCCTCACCCCTGAGTGGAGTGTAAACCACAGAGAGCCTCTCACCCCTGAGTGGAGTGTGAACCACAGTGAGTCTCTCACCACTGAGTGGAGTGTAAACCACAGAGAGCCCCTCACCCCTAAGTGGAGTGTAAACCACAGAGAGCCTCTTACCCCTGAGTGGAGTGTAAACCACAGAGAGCCTCTCACCCCTGAGTGGAGTGTGAACCACAGTGAGTCTCTCACCACTGAGTGGAGTGTAAACCACAGAGAGCCTCTCACCCCTGAGTGGAGTGTGAACCACAGTGAGTCTCTCACCACTGAGTGGAGGGTGAACCACAGAGAGCCTCTCACCCCTGAGTGGAGTGTGAACCACAAAGAGCCTCTTACCCCTGAGTGGAGTGTGAACCACAGAGAGCCTCTAACCCCTGAGTGGAGTGGAACCACAGAGAGCCCCTCACCCCTGAGTGGAGTGGAACCACAACGAGCCTCTCACCCCTGAGTGGAGTGTGAACTGTGGTTCTGAAAATTCTGGACTCGTGTAATAAACTTTGTCGTAGTATGACAATTTTGGTATCAAAAGACTGAGAATGGCTAGTACACTATGTACAAGCATTTTCGTCATATTCGAGTGACGATTTCACCTCGAAATCGTAATTTGCGTCCTGAACCCTCGGCTTCCATTTTGTGTACGGCAGACATTTTGTGAGTTGCCCTCACATAGGCCAAACACGATTCTGAAGGACACGTACACCTTTCCTGACTTCTCTGTGACCTGGGCAAGCTGACTCCACTGCCCAAGGCCAAACCTGTTCGGTCAGTTCCTCTCCCAGTGGCCGAACGAGATAGCATCAAGGCACAACATGCCATAAACCCTTTTCATCACACACACACCCTGCCTAATCTTGCTCACACCTGTCCCTGTTTCTTTACATATGTCTTGCTTTACGAGGAGGAGGTGCCTGTTTTTATTGGAGGTCCACCGATATCTGATGAAAATGTTGGGCCTTGCCGGGTAATTTGTTGTGGGCTGGACGAACTGAAATGTGGGTTTGTCATCATGACTCTGCTTTTTCTTTGTAGTGAAAATATGTGAATAGTCTACTGTAAATCTAAGAATGTTTGCCTGAAGCATAATATTTTGTATAAAAAGAGAAGACTGGCTTGGTAAGATTGAGCAGTCTCCTGAGAATATACATACGTTGTACTTCTAGGACCCCTGTTACTTGGTTGCAGCCAATAAATTCGATCTTTGACTTCACCTAGAAGACTCTGAGTTTCTGTGTCTGAATCAGGAAAGTACTCGAGGTCTTAGGGTGTACCCTGACACCACTGGGTTCTGAAAAACCCAGTACCTCAGCTGGCACCCAACGTGGGGCGATACCAACGGTACCGGTCCAAGCCAGAGGTTCGTGAGGAGCTTCGTGTGAAAATTCTGGAGGAAGGCCGCCACTTCATCGACCCCTGCATGTCGACGTGGTCCGAAAGTCTTTGCTGCGAGGTTCCCCGCTTCCCGACGGCTACGAAGGACTGCTGCCCTGGCTATCGCCCTGATTTGGACCCTTGATGTTTGGTAGAGCGAAACGATAGACGAGTCTTCTGGTGACGTCATCGATATCTCAGTTAAGTATAAGTGGAGCGTCTCCCAGTCCTTAGTTGGTTCTTAGTTTGGGTATCCCCTTGGGATCTTTGATTTGGAACTTGCAAGTACCAAAGCCGAAGGACTCGTGTATTCACGAGAATATTGTAATTGATAATCCTTTGAAGTTTGAAGCTAGACTAGAGAGCTAAGATGCCTGGTCTTAACAGACTTGGAAATTTGTTTTGTTGTGGTAGTAATAGGGATTCCCGATTGGAGGACTCGTGTCCGGATCCTCTGATTGGAACTCCAACTTATGAATTATATGTGAAACATGGAGTAGGCCCCATCACATATAATGAAGTATGGATCCGATACACCAGAAAGGATGGTGTTTTAAAATGGCCCCAATATGGTAGCTTTGATACGGAAATTTTAGATAACCTCGAAGTTAAACTTTTTAAGAAGAAAGCCCGGCCGGCGATGTTTGACTCTTTCCGCCTATGGCGTAAGGAAGCCAAACAGAAGGAAATTAAATTAGCGAAGAAAAATAAGAGAGAAAGGGGTATCTCGATAATGCAAGCTGCTATGCAGTACAAAGATAATGGAGAAGAACAGATGAGTGAGCAGTTGCACAGGCAACGTAAAATGGTGATCGATAAATGCTATCCAGTTTTGCCGCCTCTTCAACAAGATGCAGCAAAAGAACTTGAGAAAGACCCCCTAATGTCACATTTGTTAAGTTTGACACCCCCTTATGCGCAGAATGCTACGGCACCTCCGCAACCTTTAGTTGTATTGCCTCCTGCTCCTCCTCCGCAGCCACCAGCTGTTCTCCAGCTGGTACCTGTTCCTCAGGTGCAGCCTCCTCAAGGGCCACCGGCTTTGACATCTGCTCTGCCTTTACTTCCTACAACTTTAACTACTATAACGACTACCACTCCTGGTATTCCTTCTGATACTGCCTTGCCTCACCCTGCTTTTCCGCCTGTCCTTTCATCGACTTCTCCTTCTGTCTGACAGAGAGTGGCTAGTACTGTTACTAGTCTCCTATATCCTCTCTTTGGTGCAACAAGTGTAACTCCTGACACAGAGCGTAAGCAATTGCGTAGCCAACTGCCTGATTCTAGGGAGAAGGAAACGTTGAATTATTTAGCACATAAATGGGTTACCGACCTGACGAGGTACGGGCTAGAGTCTGTTCTGGATGTCTTCCATCAGTGGGAAGCATCAAAACAGAGGTATGTTTTTGAGAAAATGTGTACCTTCCTTTGTGAGGATTTAGAGGAAAATGATTTGGAGCCCAATCCGCCCGAGTTGTGTCGTGTACGGTTCGAATTTGGAAAAGGCGCAATTGTGGGTTCAGATGTTAAGAAAGCAGTTGCGACATTGTTGTCATTAAGGATTGAAGGTGTTTCTCATCCGTTGTTTGAGTCTGATTCCTCTGTTAAGAAGAAGGTAAGACAGTACCCAATGAGAGAAGTTCCTCCAGTATGGAAGGAAGAAGTAGCGGCTGGTCCGAATAATGTTCCCCCCAGCTATACCAGCACATTTTCAACGTGTTTGGGTACATGTTCCATGGAAGCGAGCTGAAGTATTGGCCCTTAAGCAGACATTGCCTGATCCCCGTAAAAATCCTGCAGGGTATTACAAGGAATTGTCACAAACTGCAGGTTCATGCATCATGAATTTAGCGGATATAGATATGTTGTTTGGGAATGTTGTTCCACAGCCTTTATGGGGAAAGATTCGCCATGCAGATCATGATCAAGAGTTAGGTGACACATGGGCTAATAAATTCACATCTTGTTTCAATAAAGAGTGTGTCCTTTTTATTTTGCTGATCCCTGCCATGTAAACGTTGGCACTGTATGTATACTGCGGGCTGTTCTGATCTACTGCTTCCGGTAGAAAGAAGATTCTTATCTTGGTTAAATACATGTGAAAGTTACATATTGACAACAGTGTATGGAGAAAAACATCCAACAGCAAAAAGGGAGCCTGGAAAAAGGAACTTTGATAATGAAAAACTGCATAAACATATCATCACAGTCTGGAGTCTGGAGGAGGCATTCTGAATGTTCGGCAGTTTCTATGGAAGTTGTTGGGTGGTACAAAATAGCACCAACGGAAGCGAGACTCCAATTCAGTCAAAAGTTCAGTCCGACTGCGATGGAGCGCTGGTCAGTACGGGAGCAAGTGCGGCCCGCTGGTGTTGTACCCCTCGTCCTCCATGCAGGGGCTACGTGGCGCTGTGATGCATGGCCCTGCGTCACGCTGCATGAGGTCCGTTGAGCTGCCGATCAGTGGCTGCGTGGTGCTGCGATGCCAGGTTCTTCATCGCCCTGAGTCAGGTCTGGTGAAGACACCGATCAGGAGCTGAGCAGTGTTGCAAAGCATTGCCCTGTGCTGCTCTGCACCGCTCTGTGTCAGATTTGGTGAAATTTTCAGTTCAGCAGGGAGGAGTACACGCTGGGCCGGGTTCACAGAATGAACTTAAGACTCAATTCTAAACTTACTACTATTTTGGTATACACAGAATGCACTTACTACTTTTGGTATTCACAGAAGTTAGGATTTTGCCTTAAATTTGTCTTAAAACAGACTTAAGACAGACTTAAGACAAACTTAAGACAGACTTAAGAAAAACTTAAGACAGACTTAAGACAGACTTAAGACAAAATCCTAACTTCTGTGAATACCAAAAGTAGTAAGTTCATTCTGTGAATGCCAAAAGTAGTAAGTGCATTCTGTGAATACAAAAATAGTAGTAAGTTTAGGATTGAGTCTTAAATTCATTCTGTGAATCGTGCCCTCTGACTCCAGCCAAAATTATATATGTTTGCGTCTGTGAACCGCAGGGTCAACCTAGATTTAGTCCTGTGGTTCAGGTAAGCGCTGTGAAAATCTGCCACTTGAAACAAAAGAAGCAACAGAAAATGCTCTTTCAGTTTTGTCAGCAGGAGGTAGGAATCTGAATGTGGCACTTCTGCTCTGTGGCCACTAGATGACAGCAGAGAATAAGAAAATAAACTACTTGTTTTAATCTAAAATGTAAGTAATCAAAGAATTTTAGCAGAAAAGAAAGTAGAAAGAGTCCATTGAAGTGCTGTCCGGCGGCCTGTCCTATGCCATGGCGATGGAGTAAATTACTCCGCCGTCCTTATGTAGTTGCCGCCCCCCAAATTTAGAAATGTCCACCGGCCCTGCGGACATTTCTAGCACTGACAAGAACCACAAACCAGCACTGCATCTTAAGTTTGATGGCTTTATGTCAAACGTGCAGCTTTTTTTTGTTTTTCAAAAAGAATATTCTAAAGCGGAATTTTCTTTTTGAAAATAGAAAAAACAATGCCCCCTTGCCATGGGAGTATCCTCCCAAGGTGAGAGGGCATTGTCCGTTTTTCAATCGCCATTACCACAAAGGGCCTCATTCGGATGCCGGTAGGAAAGCGTCCGACTTGTGGTCAGAGGCTTTCCAACCAACATCCCTGGTTTGACTTCCAAGGGCCCGATTCATAGAACTAACTTAGGACAAAATCCTAAACTTACTACCATTTTGGTAATCACAGAAGGCACTTACTCATTTCGGTATTCACAGAAGTTAGGAGTCCTAACTTTAGGACTCCTAAACTGAGAAAAATCCTAACTTTAAGACTTTCGGTATTCACAGAAGGCATTTAGGAGTCCTAAAGTTAGGACTCCTAACTTCTGTGAATATCAAAATGAGTAAGTGCCTTCTGTGAATACCAAAATGGTAGTAAGTTTAGGATTTTGTCTTAAGTTAGTTCTGTGAATCGGGCCCCAAGTGCCTAACAACAATGTAGGCGGTCGGAAGTCAAACTGGCCGGTCATTCCGGCTGGCTTCAGATGGGCTCATGGAGCCCGCCGTCCAGCCGGAAACCGCAACATAACCCCTACGGACGGCGTTTCTGCCATCGGGATTATGATGCCGGTTTCGGGCATGCCTTTCATGTCAGGCTTTCTAACATGAAAAGCCTGTTGGAAAGCAACTTTAGGGCCTCTAGCAGGGCCCTTTTACCTGCGGCCTTCAGTTGGGGACCGAGGGGGCTCCTATGTTGCCCCCCTTTAAATCCCTGCATTGTGTGGCAGGCACAGTATAGTGCCTGCCACGCGATGCAGGGATTCACTCAATCTCCCAATTCACTATCGGAGCTTGTGCTGCAGGCGGAAACCGCTGCTGCACAAGCTCCCCCTCTGCCCACAGCACAAGCTCCCATAGAGAAATGGGACTTTGTGACTGCACCATGTGCAGTTGCATCTTAATAAGGTGGCCTGAACCGCCGATCTAGGGTTGGTCGGTTCCTACACTGAAACTGTGTTGGGCGGTCTTTGTAATTACGGCCCAGGTATTTCCTGCTGGGGACCAGCATAGAAAAAAATGCTGTACGTCCGCCTATCTAAATTAGGCCATCGGAGGAGTATGACCAAGGCAGAGGAAGATTAGTCTCTGTGGTCGTCAAACCAATGTCGGCCTGAATTGGGGAGGCGGACCAAAATGTTGGCAGGGACCTCTACCAAGATTTAAATGAGGCCCAAACTTTCTTTCCTAAATCCTGAGTTGTGACAATGTATGATGATACCACGCGTACCATCACAACGCTGTATTTTACATTGCGGTTTTGACAACGCAAGTCGTTACATAGACTTGCATTGGAGGGCGCTGGATTTAGGAATAGTGTGAATTACTATTCCAACTCCAGTCTACGTACAGTAGGGAAGGTGTTGGAATAGTAATTCACACTATTCCTTAGTCTAGACCGCCCTCCAGTGCAAGTCGATGTAATGACTTGCGTTGTTAAAACCACGATGTAACCATTACGCGTTGTAATGGTTGCTTGGTAAAGGATGTTTCCCGAGTTGTGAAGGAGCGGTATTGGTAAGTCGGGGTATTCTTTTTGATGATGGTCTTCCTTGACTGACCTCTGTAGCAATGAGTGTGGTCCATACCTGTGGTTGCTGAGCATACTGTGCTCTCTCTGACACCCCAAAATCCACTAGTACACTAACACCCTACACCGGCACAAACAAAACTAAATTATAAATAGAGCTGGCAAATTTCAGCGCATTGTTTTCAGGTTTCTGTTCACAGCAAATCCCTGCTGTGCACCTTTTGTTTCCCAGCACACCGCGCTCGACCTTCTGTCACAGATGAACTCACCCTGCTATAGGAGGGGCATCCGATTTCTCTTATTAGCACACATACAAATGGCAATATGTCACCTGGAGCTATGCTTTCTAAATTAAAGCCTGTTTAAGGGAGACGGGCAGAGAGAGACAGAGAGACAGACAGAGCGAGAGAGAGACAAACAATAGGCCCAGACATACCAGAAGAAACATTTATTACCTTCAGGAGAGCACACTCTATTAGAGATAAGTTAGTTCGGAGTGATGTGAGGGTAGGCAAGGTCACATGGCTACAGCCTAAGGATGGTTTCTTCGGTTGTAACAAATGTAAGGCTTATAAGAATGGAGAAAATATGAAATAACTCATCATCAATAGAACACACACAGTAAAGGGCCACTATACTTGAAAAGTGAGTATGTGGTATATATCATGAGATGTGGATGTGAAAAGATCTATGTGGGGAGAACCACCCTCTAGGTGCATAAGAGAATATTGCAACATCTACGAGCAGTAAAAGGCAATGACACCAGCTATTCAGTTGCCAGGCACTGTCCTGAGGTGCACAATGGTGACAAACAAGATCTGAAATATGGTGTGAAATTGGATGAGAAAGGTGGGAACCAAGAGAAAAAGTCAAGGATATTGGAATTGAGGTACATTGAGTGGCATTTAATACCTGGAATCAAGAGGCCTTAATCTGGATGAAGAAATGTATGGGCATTTATAAATCTATGTGTTCTGCTGTAATGAAAGAAAAGAGTGATATCAAGATTTATAATTTTGTAGTGGTATTACTGACTGCCAGCAGCAGTGATAACCATTTTTTTAGTCAACATTATTTTAGAATTTAAGACTAATAAAATATATTTTATGTTTGTTCTCTATTACAGGGTAGTGAATATGAAACAAACCAGAGAAGACTGTGAAGATGATCGAGAACGGCAGACACAAGCCCCCTGGAGCTAAATTGTTTAGCTAGTAGCTTCATTATATTTAGAAATGTATTCATTTAATTTCTTTGCAGTTAATTTATTAGTGAGATAAAATCTTCCAGATCTAGCCGTATATTTGAATTGAGGTAATGAAGTATCTGAATGAGCCCACTAGGGCAAAACTGGTATATGTTCAATTTAATGTAACCTCTTAATGCTTGTAGTATTTTTTCTATCCAAAGTACCCTGCATGAACATGTGACTCTAAATGCAAGCAGATTAATGGCAATCAAATAGTTGGAAAAGGGAAAGGCTGAAATGCATCCAAAGATAGACCGCTGTTCCAGCCTTTTACCTGTGTGAAATAAACTATTGTTACTGCATTGGAGTGTCAGTTTTCCTTTTTTCCTGAAGGCGGCTCAATGTTGACAAAGGTGGAAGCCGAAACGCGTCACGAGAGACAGTTGTTGTTAAAATAACCCGTATATTTTAAAAAACTCAAAGCATTGAGTGCCCAACCTTCTTTTATTTTTGGGAAGATCGGTGGGGAAAAATATATATATACCAACGCCGTTCTCCTTACGGAAAATGCAACATGCCGTGGACACAGGTTGCTTCAAAAGCGGTGTTTATTTAACACTGGCTAGACGACCTCTACACATTTTGGGAAACAATTTCCCTTGATCACGAGTACTGTGCCAGTTCCAAAGTTATGTTTAAATAACCATGTGACTTCACCACAGTGGACAGTGAAAACAGACTTTCGTGTTCAGAGTTAACTCACCCTTACTTTTAAAGAATGTCAGATTGCAAATTATTACAAATACAGTGACACTTCAAAAAAAGAAGGAAAACATGGTAACATGATTGCAGTTTACAATTAACAAAGCGGCAATACATCAAATGTTTTTTCTCTTAACCTCTTGAGTGCTCATGACGAGGTCAGCTCATCATGAGCCACGGCGCTCCGGTGCTCATGACGAGCTGAGCTCATCATGACCGCGCCCGTTAGATGGAATGCTGGCACGCTGGGCTAATTCCCCTGCTGTGCTGAGCGTTCCATTGGAACGGGCGTGGTCATGACGAGCTCAGCTCGTCATGAGCACCGGAGCGTTGTGGCTCATGACGAGCTGACCTCGTCATGAGCACCGGGGCGCCGTGCGCACCCCCCGCCCCCCAGCACAGCGGGGGGAAACAGCCCCACACGGAAGGGGTTAATTGGTCTTGCGCTCTCTCTCCTAATGCAACAGTGACCTCCGATATATTCACAGCATTCATGTCTCCTAGAATACGCTAAAGTCAAATTATGCCACAATTCAATTCAACCCCTGTGGGCTTCGTAAATAAAGTGTATACAACAGTTGACCCAGTTGCCAACCAGCTGGTACTTTCTCGTGTTTTACTCAACTCAATTCGCCCCATAACATTCCTAAAAGTGCAGTCACTACCAACATAACTATTCTGCCCTTGTAGGCATTCAGGTTGCTTGCCGCTACAAAAACGTTCATGTATTCTTCGTTTTAGCTGCAATCACATCATCTGCAATTTAACAAAATAGTGACATTAAAAACCACGTTTAAACCTAAACTACACAGCAACATTCTTATAAAATACTGTTACAATGATTAGTTCACAATGTTGATGATATATATGTTGCTACATATATACTGAATGGCCAATCTAACACGGTCTACAACCTTTACACCGTGGTCAAAACACCGCGGTGCCATTACGACGTGTCTTTTACAACGCAAGTCGTTACCACGACTTGCGCTGGAGGGCGCTCTAGACTAAGGAATAGTAGATTTACTATTTCAACACCATCCCTACTGTACGTAGGCTGGAGTTGGAATAGTAAATCTTACTATTCCTAAGTCCAGCACCCAACAGCGCAAGTCGTGGTAACGACTTGCGTTGTAAAACATGCGTTGTGATGTACCGCAATCACTTTGATCACGTTGTAACATCGTACAACCATCTAACACATCATATTGCAATTGGCTACTTAGCTTAGATGTATTGCGAGTTCCTCGTCGCAATTATGGCCTACTGGGACTAGCGTTCTGTACTGAATTATTAATCCAGATTCTAACTGTCGTAAATCTTGCACTCTGTTACCACCCCGTTCGTTGACTCTTACTGTGTCCAGCACACAGAAACTCAATAGATTGACATTCTGGCTGTGATGGGTCTGAAAATGCCGTGCCATTGGGTATTGCTTGTCACCGTTTATCGCACGTAGATGTTCTAGCACCCTTTTCTTAGCCTTATGAATCGTACTGCCAATATAGGCTTAATGACATGGGCAGAACAGAGCATAAACTGCTTAATCTGTGTTGCATGATGTGTGTTTGGTGAACGGATATGGCTTGCACGTAGGAGAAAATTTACATTCCCTGGAGTTTCTACTGTTCTTACAGGCCTTGCTATTACAGCACGTGAAAAACCCTTGTATTTCTGAAAATGTCACTGGGGCGACTCTAGGGCTCTGCACAATCTGGGCCCAATTCACAGAATGAACTTAAGACTCAATCCTAAACTTACTACTATTTTGGTATTGACAGAATGCACTTACTACTTTTGGCATTCACTGAATACACTTACTACTTTTGGCATTCACTGAATGCACTTACTACTTGAACAGCCTGAACAAAAAGTTAGATTCATTACAGCTTATAACAGACAGGCCCAAGAACTAAGAAAAAGTCTGAAAAAAGTATTGGCCAGTTTTACAGACAGACAAAGGTCGTAGGACCTTTCCCAAGCTGGGTTTATCCCAGGGCAGAATACTGACATTAATATACGGCGACTCCTGGCTGTCATGGATTCTAAAGGATATGACAAACTAGAGGCAGCGGTGTTCGCGGTAGACACTGAGAAGGCCTTTGACAGTCTGGAGTGGTCCTTCCTGTACGAGGTCCTGTCCACGATGGGGCTGAGAGGAGGATTTCTGGCGTGAGTAAAACTGCTCTATGCGAACCCCACAGCCGGAGTGTGTACCGGGAAAGCTATTTCACTTAGACAGGCAGTGGAGAGGGGCACGAGGCAGGGGTGTTCCTTCTCCCCATTGCTGATTGCCCTTGCCAAGGTCGCCCCTGGCTTGCAGGGCGAGGAGCGGGCAAGACTACAGTGGGTAGTGGACGAGGCATTACATAGCTCCGTATGCAGATGATCGCCTGTTGTTCCTCCGCAATACATCCACGGAGTTGACAGGAGTAAGGTCCATGCGGGCTCAGTTTGGCAGGCTATCCGGTCATAAGGTCAACTGGCAGAAATCAAAACTGTTCCTCATGACACCCAATAGACACTGGTTGCCTGACCTAGGGAACCTACAATGAGAACCTTTCTGCCCGCCGTACTTAGGGTTAAAATATACCATGGCCCGCTGAGCTGTTAGAGGGCAACGTGGGCAGAGCGAAACGCTCGATCTGATCCACATGGGCAGAGCGATACGCTCAATCTGATCTACGTGGGCAGAGTGATATGGTCGATCCGCTCCACGTGGGCAGAGCGATACGCTTGATCCAATCCACGTGGGCAGAGCGATACACGCGATCCAATCCACAAAGGTAGAGCGATACGCGCGATCCGATCCACGCGGGCAGAGTGAAACGCTCGATCCGATCCACGTGGGCAGAGTGATACACTCGATCCGATCCACGTGGGCAGAGTGATATGGTTGATCCGATCCACGGGGCAGAGCGATATGCTCGATCCGATCCACGTGGGCAGAGCGATACACTCGATCCGATCCACGTGGGCAGAGTGATATGGTTGATCCGATCCACGGGGCAGAGCGATATGCTCGATCCGATCCACGTGGGCAGAGCGATACACGCGATCCGATCCATGTGGGCAGAGCGATACGCGCGATCCAAGCCACGTGGGCAGAGCGATATGCGCGATCTGATCCACGTGGGCAGAGCGATACACGCGATCCGATCCAAGTGGGCAGAGCGATACACATGATCCGATCCACGTGGGCAGAGCGATACGCATGATCCGATCCACGTGGGCAGAGCGATACACACGATCCGATCCACGTGGGCAGAGCGATAGACGCGATCCGATCCACGTGGGCAGAGCAAAATGCTCGATCTGATCCACATGGGCCGAGCGATACGCTCGATCCGATCCACGTGGGCGAAGTGATATGGCCGATCCGATCCACGTGGGCAGAGCGATACACTCGATCTGATCCACGTGGGCAGAGCGATACATGCGATCCGATCCACATGGGCAGAGCGATACGCGCGATCCGATCCACGTGGGCAGAGCGATATGCGCGATCCGATCCACGTGGGCAGAGCGATACACGTGATCCGATCCAAGTGGGCAGAGCGATACACGCGATCCGATCCACGTGGGCAGAGTGATACGTGCGATCCGACCCACGTGGGCAGAGCGATACGCTCGATCCGATCCACGTGGGCAGAGTGATATGGTCGATCCGATCCACGTGGGCAGAGCGATATGCTTGATCCGATCCACGTGGGCAGAGCGATACACGCGATCCGATCCACGTGGGCAGAGCGATCCGCGTGATCCGAGCCACGTGGGCAGAGCGATATGCGCGATCCGATCCACGTGGGCAGAGCGATACACGCGATCCGATCCAAGTGGGCAGAGCGATACACGTGATCCGATCCACGTGGGCAGAGCGATACGCATGATCCGATCCACATGGGCAGAGCGATACACGCGATCCGATCCACGTGGGCAGAGCGATAAGCGCCATCCAATCCACGTGGGCAGAGCGAAATGCTCGATCTGATCCACATGGGCCGAGCGATACGCTCGATCCGATCCACGTGGGCGAAGTGATATGGCCGATCCGATCCACGTGGGCAGAGCGATACGCTCGATCTGATGCACGTGGGCAGAGCGATACATGCGATCCGATCCACGTGGGCAGAGCGATACGCGTGATCCGATCCACGTGGGCAGAGCGATATGCGCAATCCGATCCACGTGGGCAGAGCGATACACGTGATCTGATCCAAGTGGGCAGAGCGATACACGCGATCCGATCCACGTGGGCAGAGTGATACGTGCGATCCGACCCACGTGGGAAGAGCAATACGCGTGATCCGATCCACGTGGTCAGAGCGATACGTGTGATCCGATCCACGCTGGCAGAGCGATACGGGCGATCCGATCCACGTGGGCAGAGCGATACGCACGATCCGATCCACGTGGGCAGAGCAATACATGCGATCCGATCCACGTGGGCAGAGCGATACGCGCGATCCGATCCACGTGGGCAGAGCGATCCACGTGATCCGATTCACGTGGGCAGAGCGATACACGCGATCCGATCCACGTGGGCAGAGTGATACGCGCAATCCGATCCACGTGGGCAGAGCGATACGCGCGATCCGATCCACGTGGGCAGAGCGATACGCACGATCCGATCCACGTGGGCAGAGCGATACATGCGATCCTATCCATGTGGGCAGAGCGATACGCGCGATCCGATCCACGTGGGCAGAGCGATACACGCGATCCGCTATAGATTTCTGGAGGACCTTACCGCTCTTTGTAGCTGGAGTGAAGGTGAGGATTGAAAGGCTCCTGAGGTCTCTGTATGTGCAGAAGCCGCCTGATGTCTATTCACTCTTGGGGAAAAGAGCAGCACTGCTGGACACCGGTACTTCAGTGCTTGCCTCAACCTGCAACTTATATCACAGCTGAAACCAATCCTACCTTTCATTCTCTTCTCTGCATTTACCTTCTTTATTTTATAGCTTTGAATTTCTGCCTTTGGTTCTGTAGGTCATACTGTTATAATTGGTCTGTTTTTCCTCGTTGTGCATCTGGTTATGGGTATAATGCCCCCGACGTGCATCTATAACTTTAAACGAAACCTCTAAATCCTTCACTGAAAATTAATCTTTAAAAAATAGGCTAAAGCAGGGCATGTCACCACGTGAATTTTCTACAACCAGAAGCAGCTTATGCTGTACTATACAAACACCTCACACCCTGCATAGCTGCAAAGTACACCCATGCCTTGCGTGACAGCTCGAGGTGCTCCTGGCTTTTTAGTTCACGCATCAGCATTCGAGAACTTCAAGTTTAACTTTTAACATTCTTTTTTAATTTCAACTTGTTTTATTACATTTTTATACAAAAACAAATTTAGCAATTCTGTTATAGGGTTTGCCACGATTGGTCCATTCGCTTTTAGTCTATATATATCTAAGCATTCCCTACAAGTCATAACAGTCAAGAAGGACTGGAAAATAGAAGGGAGAATGTAGCTGAAAAAGTCAGGAGTGCCTGCAGGTGTCACCCTGGCATGTGGTCACTCGGCAGCTAGGATTGTGCACCAACACGTTAGGTTGTGTGTCTGCTTTTTGAAATAGACCATCACACTGGGCGCCAATCAAAGCAGTTCAGACAAGAAAAACAAGTGAAGGTCTTCTAGACAGGTACTCATTTTTGAACACCAAGAGAACAGATTTGAGGAATTTAATTTTCCCAATAATTTGCACTGGGGTGCACAGCGGGTTAACACCATTAAATTCAAGTCCCTTTTAACTGTAGGGTAACTGCAACTGTGACCATTGTTAAGTAGTCAAATATAGCAATATTATGTGTTTAGAGGAGTCCTGACAACGTTTGGGCCAGGTACCACTGCACCTGCTGCACCATTCAAATCATGACTCTGTTGTCTGCAAGGTAACTGCACTTTTGGTTGATGTTTAGGAATAAAATATAGTAATATTAGGTGTTGGTCCCAGTGACACTGCCTCTGCTGCACCATTGAAACCATGACCTTGTTGTCTACAAGGAAAGTTCACTTGTGACTGTCTGTTCAACTTTACATTTTAGCAATAATCTGGGTTTAGTCGGGTCCCTAGAGCTTTTGGCTGTGGTGCTATTGCACCTGCCACACCATTCAAATCACGTCCTTTTTAAGTGCAAGGTAACTGCAATTGTGACTGCCTGTTTAGTAGTCAAATATAGCAATATGATGTGTTTAGAGGAGTTCTGACAACTTTTGGGCCTGGTGCTACTGCACCTGCTGCACCATTCAATTCATCACCCTGTTATCTGCAAGGTAACTGCACTTGTGACTTTAAATTTACAAAAAGAACAAAATGTGGCTGACCAGGGTTCCGCACTACAAGTCCCAAGTAAATATGTAGTTTAAAGTCTGTGCAACTACTTCCAGAGCCTGCTGCACTTCCGCGCCACTGGAAACCAGATAAGCAAACGTTGTATGATTAAAATTGATGTTGAGGATTCGGACCATCGCCAAGGTTACTAAGACTATGGATTATTGAATGGTGGAATATACTGATTCACTATAATAATCTAAGTTTGAGATCTCAAGATATCTGCTATAACATGCACGGTAAGATGGTTCTGGTTCATTAATGCAGGCAGACCGTGCCTTGACCCAACTCAATAGATTAGACCTGATGAAGTGCCAGCTGTGGAACGAAACGCGTTGGCTGATTTTCAACACTAATTTTCTACAACAATAAAGAGATATATTTTTCGGATACACCTGGTCTTATTTGACTTTGTTTTGGTGCACCTTCCCTTTGGTACACAAACTGCACTTGTGACTGCCTGTTTAGAAGTAAAATGTATTATAGCTCTTGTATATTAAGTTTATTTTTAACGTGCAATGTTTATTACAACATTTGAATTTGATCATAATGGCCAAATAGATTAAGTTGAAAGAATCAATCTGATAATGCCTACAAAGTGCAAAGAGAGGGTCTAAGGCATGAGTAGGAAATTCCACAAGCGTTCTAAGGCTAAGGCATCTGATTTACACCCCTAAGTAATAAAAAGTGAGCATTCCAACATACTGTTAGAAGTTGTCTGCCTTTTCCCTGGGAAGAGTTCTTATCTGACAGTGAATGGCCCTTAAACAGTGCAAACAGCTTCAGTGATGTATTGTAAATGCGTGCAGCCAGGGGAAGGTAGAAAAGAAAAAGTTCCACTCAAAAGTGAATTAACATAGTAATTTGGCCCTGGGAACTGATAAGAGCCTCTTTTTGAGATATATGAATACAAGAGATTTCACAAACCTTGCGCAGGCAAAACCAAAATAGAAGGGGTGAGTGTTTGCACCAAGACGCCACTAGGAGCATCTGGGCACTCAACAAATCCCATTCATCATCATCAGTGCTGTGCTGGGAAACATCTTTCATAGAGTTTACAGTTCGATGGTGGGGTCAAAGTTAGGAGGAACAGTGCTTAATTTGAGCCAGTGCTTTCCGATGCTGAGCACCGGCACTTAATTGGTTTACCGGCACCTAATTGTCAACACCACACTTAGGGCAGTCTGCCACAAGGTGTCGCTGCTCATGTAATTTATAGATGAGCACTATAATAGATATTTAGTAAAACAGTATACATTACAATATACATATACATGCGACAGAGATGGTTAGTAGTTGTTTTGGCAGCGACGACAGGGGCGTTGGGTGGTGCAAGCTGCAGTCGCCTCCTGGTCAGGGCCCAGGCACTTCATATTTTACAAACTAAGCATTGGGGATGAAGCTCCTGAGATCAGGATGGTGAGCTGTATATCGTCACAGTCTCTTCGATCAGACGCGTCTATATGTTGGTATTTATAATCAGGGACTGTAAAAACATAAAACATATTCTGACACTTGACCCGCTAAGAGCTGTGGCCCACACTCTAATTATCTGGATATGCTATTCTTGTGGAAGTTCCCGCATCTTCTCTCACCCCATCAAGGTGGTCTTCCACAGTTCACATCACGCACCTCATCAGCAATGTAAATGCCAGCATTTGTAAAGCGCACAGCTACCTCCGACGGAGGGGTCCCGGCGCTGGGGGCGGTCGGGAAGATTAAGCAAGCTATTGCCCAGAGTCACATGGTGCTGTGATAACCTGCTGCCGGAGCCGGGGATCGAACCGTGAACCCTGTGGTCCAGAGTCAGGCACCCCAATGACGCTTAATCGCATGACTCTGTGTTTAGAGAACTTCACAAGCTTCCCAAACAGGCCAGAATACATGTCACGATAGGCTGGCTCACACACAAGCCGGGCTGATGACGGCTGATAGCAAGAAACCGGTCTTCGGAAGCTTATTTCCGGTCTAGGGAAGGCATGGCTTGGCAGTTCGGGCTTGACTGTTCCCATGAGGCACAGGGTCAGACTGATTTGCATATGGCCATGTCTGAACTGGGGTGGCAGAGTGGGCTAAAGAACGGTGATGGATTAAACCCAGATCTGTTGACTTGGTGTGAGTGTTTGATTGGTTCAGATGCTCCGTCCATCACCACCCCCTTTTGTACCACTTTGTTCGCCATAAGTTGGCAGGGTATGCTCAGACGTGAGTCCCTTGCTCACTTTGCCACTGGATTCAAGCAAGCCGGGCTGAAGACGGCTGAAATGCCAGAAAACGGTCCTCGGAAGCTTGTTTCCGGTCCAGGGAAGGCATGGCTTGGCGAACGAACGGTGATGGATTAAACCCAGATCTGTTGACTGGGTGTGAGTGTTTGATTGGTTCACATGCTCCGTCCATCACCACCCCCTTTTGTACCGGCTCACACACAAGGGCATTCATCTCCAGACCCCTCCTACCTTGCAGAACATCTCACCAACTCAGGCTAAAGAGCAAGTACTCTCTTCTTCTACAACCACTGACCAGAAGCACTTCCTCAGCTTTAAAACAGTCATTCTCTGGAGCAGCTCCCAACCTTTAGACCTCATCTCCTGTCCTGAGAATTCAACAGGACTTTTTTTTTTTTTTTTTTTTTTTTTATTGGCATTTTCAAAAAATGATACGTTACAACATAACAGGCCAGCATAGTATCAGCGTAGTGCAGGAGTTAAATTAGTCACAATCTATACAGTACATAACACATCTGTAGTAGCGCCACCCCACTCGCCCTCATCCAATGACAAAATAAAAATGCTTATTTGTTGTACATACACAAAACTATAAGCGTCAGCAGATATAGATGAACAAATCAAGTCCACATTATACAATACAACATAGAGGGTCCAATACATCACCGACTCAATCTATAAATTCCACATGCTCAGGGGGAAGTCAACGGGACTTGATCACATTTGAGAAGCTACTCATATCCTACCAGTTCCAGTGAGACATCGACTAATCTAAATTACCACCCCGATGTACTGCTACCACTCTCTGATACTCCCAAAATGCCTCTGATATTGTATCACCTTGGTTACCTTGTAAATCCCACCTCATGGTATAGCTGTGCTACAGAAAAGCATATAAATAGGCGGGCTCATCGGAGGGCTGTATGTTGTTGAGATTGGGAAACAATTTGCGATTAGGACATGAAGTGAGAAGTAAGAGGGAGGAATCTATTATGTGATGTGTTGTGTCCAGTTGTGATGTGCTCCTTGACGTAGAGTTTGTGATAATTTAAGGGGAGATCTCGAGAAGTGATTGGTTGTGGCACAGATTAGAAGAACAGGGTAGAAGAGCCTTGGTGGAATCTAATATGTGATGAGCATAGAATTGCATCTGTCTCCCATTGCTCTATTATCCAAAAGATTAAGCTAGATTTACTATGGTTACCTTTTACAACATTCCTGTCCTCACACTCTTCTTTCTCATAATGTTCATTTCTTTTCCTTTTTAGGCCTTTCCTATATCTCATTCTCTCTTCTCCACTCTTTTCCTCCTCTTACCTCTCCTTTATTTCTTTCTTTTCTTTCTTTCTCTCTCTTTCTCACAAAATTACACAGACTTTATAACTTTTTGTCCTCTGGAACACACATTTTTATTAAGAAATTATAATGTTATATTCTTCTTCTTCTTCCATTTATGTAATTGTAGTCTTTTCCTTTAATAGTTGTAAAGGTGAATATGCATTATGTGCTTATTCCTGTTTCGCTTTTTCGTACGGGTTATGTACTGTTCTTTACCTGATGTGTTCATTCTCTCAATAAAAAGTATTTAACTAAAAAAAAGAAGAGCAGAACTTTTACAAAGGGACGTGGAAAAGGGTAGATGAACCCAAATGGAATGCCGTAAGTACATCACGCGTTAGAGGACTGAAGTCCGAAAGGATGGCGCTGCACTCCGACAGAAGCCTTGAATGAAATGACCCTATCGACCATGCGAACAAAAGCACTTCATTAACTATGTGTGATTCTTTTGGTGGACGTGTGTATATCTGTGTGAGGGTGCATGCACACAGCCACACATCAATACAATAGGATGGACCAATTGCCATAAAGTCATCCTTACTTCCACTCACCCCACACAGCATCCAGGCCACTCGAACATCCCTAGACATTCCACTCTCAGTTCCCCAAATTAAGGGATACGCGTATTACCCCAATATACCAATTGTCTCTACCAATGGGGTGGAACGGTCAAATTCTTCATCTCACGCAATAGAAATGAAGCCAAGCTGCAGGTGGAATTGTTCTTGACCATGAACTCAGAGGCCCTTTGAGGATTCTGCTGCTCAAGACCCTTGTCTGGAGGGAGGCAAGCGGCAAAGACCAGGGATGTGAGAACCTGCATTTACTTCTAGGCCTTATGTAATAAAAATGCATAAAGGAAAAGTGGTCGCAATTCACGCATCGTCTTTTAACAAGTGCATTGGTGTTTTGTGAACCGACCTATGTGCTATGTTTGGTCGGTTCACAAATCACTAAATCATATGGGGCCCAATTCACAGAATGAACTTAAGACTCAATCCTAAACTTACTACTATTTTGGTATTCACAGAATGCACTTACTACTTTTGGTATTCACAGAAGTTAGGATTTTGTCTTAAATTATTCTTAAGACAGACTTAAGACACACTTAAGACAGACTTAAGACAGACTTAAGACAAAATCCTAACTTAAGTCTGTCTTAAATTTGTCTTAAGTCTGTCTTAAGTTTATCTTAAGACAAACTTAAGACAAAATCCTAACTTCTGTGAATACCAAAAGTAGTAAGTTCATTCTGTGAATACCAAAAGTAGTAAGTGCATTCTGTGAATACCAAAATGGTAGTAAGTTTAGGATTGAGACTTAAGTTCATTCTGTGAATTAGGCCCATGGGGTTGAAATTTGAATTTCCTCATGAATATTGATGAGATAGGTCGTAAATTACGACCCACTACAATTGGCCCCCATCACAAGAAATGGTGGCCTGATGGTGTCAGGAGACCACCGTCACTATAATTGCTTTTATATAAAGCAATATTTATGTTAAAAATACAGCAGTTTTTCCTTAAAGAAACAGGATGCATTTAAAAAAAAAAAGTTTTACAAACTTTTTTCTAGGCTGGACAGTGATTGGTTGACCACTGGCTCCTCTTAGAAAATGTTTTTGTGAACATTTAAAAAGGGGAAGGGGTCCCTCTGAGATATCTTCAGTTTACAAATGGGCTACCACTACAGTTGTTTTGTTGGAAAAATATGAATGCTTTTGGACTGGAGTTCAGTCACAAAACATTAATACATACCATTACATGAAAAGGGTGCCCTAACCGCCCCCCTTCCAAATATCGATTCAGTGTGGTTTCCCAAACACATTTAACGATTTGGAACACCTTTTTCATTAAATGGGCTTATTACATTCAAAAATAGGTTTT
Organism: Lissotriton helveticus; assembly: GCF_964261635.1. NCBI lineage: Eukaryota > Metazoa > Chordata > Amphibia > Caudata > Salamandridae > Lissotriton > Lissotriton helveticus. The sequence goes on along the minus strand of NC_136057.1, from coordinate 32,062,756 downwards.
AGCATTCACAAACCCTTTGATTTACTAAATCAAAAGTATGGAAACCCAAAAACCCTTGGTACACGAGTCGCTTCGTTCTCACCCGGATGATACCGCTGAGGCACCGTAATGTACTAATGATGGAGAGAGGATGCACATTTTAGGCTAGAAGTATGGTGTTATAGTACCCGATCAAAAAACGCTTTTGTCGTCTCAGGGGGTCATCTCAGGAACTTGTGTGTTTTAAAATGTCCTGTCTCTGCCAATGGATACAGACGATGCAGACAATGTACAAGGAGTCATAGCAGGTTGTACAATGACGAAAACCTAGCCGAGAGGCAGCTGGGTGCTATACTGTGTCTAAGGTAAAGATACAACGAACGAGTGATTGGAGAAGTCGCTTGGATCTGACAGCAGAAGTGTTACTGCACCATGATGAAGTGTTCTTTACAGAGGTGCATCTCCAACTCTTTCCTAATTGGAGCAGCGTTGGGGCGGTTTTGATGGATACAGGGATGTTGTCCCAGAGCCTGGGTACATGGATGCACATGTCTGGTTGCCTTGTTTTCCCTTTCTACACTTTGCATCCAGTGAGATTGTGTTCTGGCTTGTCAGACCTTTCTTTGGCAGGATCACCCTCTTGTTTAGTAACTAGTCTTGACCATGCTACCTCCATTTCGAAAATTACAAAGTTGGTGAGTTCTAGTTCTGATGATATCTGTAGAATAATCACAAAAAAGGGGGTGTTGATTGGATCAGCCACAGTTTTCCTCAAATACACACAGCCCAAACATGGTGCTTCGGCCTCTCTCTAAAGGCGCCATCTTGAAGGGATGCGGCTTATCCATTCTCTATGTCCAGGCAGTTCTCCGTCTCAGGCCTCGCCTTCCAACAAGTGGGACCAATGAAGATGGCCATGAAATGCCCCAGAGAAAAGACAAACAGAAAAGGTGTGGGGGTCATTGGGGGTGCTCAGCATCAGGACATAGGGACCAGATGCAAAATTGATGGAGTTCTAGGCAGCTGGACGAAGGGAATAGCGGGCGGATCAGTACTTGCTGAAGGTAGCAATGATGTGCTCGCCGTCCTTGGGCACGTAAGAACCAACGCCTGAAACAAAAAAGAAGATGAGAATTTAGAACAGAAGGTATCATTTATTGCATGTTTTGCCCTGTTCAAGAATTTTTAATATCGATACTGTCTCAAGTCAGGAAGGATGGCCCTGGTTTACGATGAGTTTGTACTGACTTCAGACAGTTTTATGACACTCTTTACATTTTGCTTCCTTGTTTCAAGACTTTCTTTTCTACGTACAGACAATTTTCAGCCGGCCTTAAGCCAGTAAAAAGCAGGGCAACGTTTGCACCTTAAAAGTGTCTTAGGACAAGGAAAATCACAAAAAAAGACACCTTCTAAGGTGAATGTACCAAAGCGAGTTAGAGGATTTAGGGCCAAATGTATCATCAACCAGATTTGCGATTCTGAAATAGCGATTTTTTAGAAATAGCTATTTCAGAATCGCAAATTGGGATGTATGTACAAATTCGCAATTTTTTTGCGAATTCTCAGTATTCCTTAATTGCGATTAGCAAATTGCAAATCGCAATTAAGGAATACGTTCCCATTCATTTCTATGGGTCAGGAGGCCCATAGGAATGAATGGGAAGTTATTCTCAATTTGCGATTCGCAATTTGAGAATCGCAAATTGAGAACAATTTCAAGGGTGCAGGGGTGTCCAAAGGAAACTCTGTTGCACCACTGAAATAGGCATGGGCGCACATGTGGAGCACATACATGCCCTAAGGGCATGTATGTGCGCCACATGGCACTTTGAAAAATGCTAAAATGTGCACTTTTCAAGGAACTCGCAAATTACCACCAACATGAAGTTGGTGGTAATTTGCGATTCCTTAAGGACAATTTGCATTTTCTTTTTGCTTCATACATTGCATTTAAGGAATCGCAAAATTTGCGATTCCTTAAATGCAATTTAAAAATAAGGAATTGCAAATTTTGCGATTCCTTGTTTTGCACCAGATTTTCCTTTATACATACCATTTGGCAAATTCGCATTCGCAAACGCCGAAATTCTGTAAATTTCGGCGTTTGCGAATGCAAATTTGCATGATACGAATGGCCCCTAGCCCCTTCCAGTAATTCTGTCAGGGTTAAGATCATAAGTTTGAGATGCTAACACATTTGAAGGAGGGGAGTTAGCTTTAGAGGGGGAGGGGCTTGGAACATAACCTGTTACTTGGGAAGGGTCTCTCCTTTTTCTATTAGTCTGAGTTTTCATTTCCACAATCATCATATGTCTGTGTGGTCTTATAGTCCATCTACAGTAATTGTGGACAATCTGGAATTTAATGTATTTGGAGACTGATTGTCTTACCCCTCCAAGTTCTATACTTTACAATCCTGCCCATTCCCCTCTCCAAGAAGAATAGAGACTAGGAAAACCTGTCCCATTCCACAGCACATTACAACTAACAGTATTAGACCTATCAATGCTGTTTATTATTTTTTTTTTTTTACATTTGTATTCTTTTTTAAATAGAAAATAAAGAAATTTGAGAAAGCAGGTTCTGAAAAGGCACAATTGAAGATTTTAATTGCATCTGCTGCCCTGCATTCCTTTCGGTGCACAAACTTCCGCTTTTGTCAGAGGTGTACGACGTATCGCTCAAATAGGGTAGAGGCATCAAATACTGCCCCATGGGAGTGAAAACCACGGATGACATATCCATGAGCCACAAGAGGTAGTTCTTTGATAGGAGAGTAATTCTGTTTTTCACAGATGTGGCAGTGGAGGGGGAGAATGGGAACCTTATTGCTCCAGCTGCACGGGTGCAATATGGGGTCACTCCTGGCTACCGGTTATGCCAACTTTTATGGAACATCTATTGGAGCCCTACCTTGGTGCTGTTCAATGATTATGGCGCCCAGATTGCTATGCTGACGACATGCAGAGCTGCCTGTGCATCGTGGACTACGACAGCTTGGGTACAACTATGTCACAAAGGCTGAGCTTTGGGGGCTTTGGGGAAGTAAGAGACGCCTCCAGCAACAAGGAACTGCTGGTTGGTTCTAAGCACCAACTGCAACGCAATTTCCAATGGTAGAACTTCATGTGCTTGTTGGCTCTCCGGTTACCATAACAAGTATGGAAGAAAATATTGCAATCTTTGATTGTGGTGCTAAATCTGATCTTGGCCCGCAATTTGTATATGCAGCAAAACAAATGTTTTGTCAATTTGACATATGGAACACTTCTATGCGCTTAATCTGTGCTTAGAGGTGCAAATCAGCATTCTTTTAAGGAAGGAATTGTGTTTAACTACCATGCTTTGTTATCAAATGTGTTCCCAAGGCTGGTCCCAATTACATTAACAATTACATTAACACAAGATTGTGAGGTGCAATCCACAAAGAATGTACACAAAGAAGTCACGAACACCACTACCTAATATATCCTAAGCCTTGGGACGCACAGTCCTTGATCAGCCCTAAGAATGTACCCCCCTTTGAAAGTCTTTGGAAAACAGTTGAGAGTCTGCCTATTTCAATATTCTTAAGGTGTTTCCTATTCATTATTGTTCTATTTAAATTCTAAATTGATACTGCTGCTAGTTCCCTTTTTTATCTGCATTTAATTTTCAATCTTCATACATTTTACTTTAGTTTTGTTTATTTATTAGCTTTTTCTTGTATCAGTTTTAACTGCTTCATTTATTTGTGTTTGTAAATTTTACTGTGCTATTTGACAGGAGTTTATTTGAAATTCTGTTTAAGTATATGCTGATTGATACCTCCACTATGTGAGGGAGAAACGGAGGATGGAATGGAAGCAGTAGGAAGAGATTTCAAAGCAATAGGTTCAGCATTCTACAATGTGTCATCAAAGCAGTTTCAAAGCATTTGGAAGAGATCGATTAATCCACCAATAATCAAGATAACCTGTAAGAAATCAAAGCATTATCTTCACCTGATTCCTTAATTTCTACAGAGATACCTAAGGCTCAGGTTTTCCAATTCATGGAAAGACACATCCAGAACATCTAGAAATAAACATAATGCCACACGTAAACTGTATTATGTATTATTACATAATAATTGCCACCACTTTATCATTTCAAGCCTTTGAGCGACACAGCAGCTTTGTCTGATCCCCTACCTGCTTTCTATAATGCCAGATGGATGTGGAGGGATCTTCAGAAGTTGCTGTGCCACATATAGCCCCTCCTTAACATCTACCCAAGATGTAGACATTCTGGGGCCAATTCTGATTCGGTAAAATCCAGTCCGAATCGCCGTACGGAGCATTTTTCCCGTACGATTCGTATGCAGAACCGTACCCTTACGTACGATGTAGTACGATGTGTACCCAATGCAGTTCTCCGTACGAATCGTACAAAAGACCGTACGAATCAAGACACCGTACAGATCGCACTCGGAACACGCAGTACGCGATGTTCGTACGATAAGAGGCAGCTTTTTACGAACCAGCAAGTACGATTCGTCAGTACGACACTCCGTACGACTCTTTCTCTACGGGACTTTAAAACATCCGTAAAAGCACATTTAGACTCTAAACGCGTGCGAAACAGTCTCCCCCGGGTACGCAAGTGCACCCAATGATTGCAGGGGTACGGTGCGAACTGGTACGGTGCATCGGGGTACGGAGCGTAGGGGTACAGTACATCGGGGTACGGTACATCGGGGTACGGTGCATGGGTGTACGCAGCGTAGGTGTACGGTGTGTAGGTGTACGGTGTGTAGGGGTGCTTGGCAGGTCGTACGTCATTTTTACGAATCGTACGGTTCACCGTGCGGCTCTATGTCGTACGGATTTAAGCTTGTTTGTCGTACGGTTCGCAGACATTCGTATGTATTCTTTTCCTACGGATCGTACTACGCAATTCGTACGGTTTTGTACGATTCGTATGGAAACGGCTACGAATACGGATCGTCGTCCGGATTGCTTTCCTGAATCAGAATCGACCCCTCTGTGTATAGACCTCCCTTTGCCCATTGTACTGTTCCTACCCTCCCCTGTCTAAGTATTATTAGACATACTGAAGGTATGAGCAGCATTCTGGAAGACTCTAAATGAACAAACATAAAATGAGCCTAAATTCTGACGATGTGGCAAAATGGATCACTGACACAATAATGTGATAAACAATATTGCTGACAAAATATCGTGCCAAAAATATTGTTTAACGCAATATCGTCATCCTATATTTGTAATGGGGAGTACAAAAATATTGTGAAAAAAATATCATTGACATTAATATCCTCTAAAAATATACAAAAATACTAATTTGATTATTTAATTAGAGTTTAAAGTAGTAAATATTTTTATATAAATTTAATATAATTTAAATTAAATAAATTCCACTAATATTTAATACTATAAATAAATAAAGACAAAAACACACATAGATCTGTGTTTGTGTTTATATAAATTACCTACTGGTGGTCGCCAGTAGGTAGTTATAGTTAGGACCATGTATTCATAGGAAAAGCATTTTCTGACTTGCCTGTATCTAAGGCGCCGTTTGACGAATCTTCACCAAATTTTCCCCAAAAAGTGTGCTGGTAATTCAAATGTTTTGGGGTAATACATCAAGCATTGGCTGAGAAAAAGGGGGGGTCAAAAAAGTGTGTTTTCAATATTAATTCTCAAAGGTGTTTTGTACACGACTACAGCCCGAACTGCCGAACCAAATTACACCAAATTTGGCAGAAAGGTAGATTTTGTTCTGCAGATTGTGATTTTTGCTATTTTGTGTAAATCCTTTCAATCGTTTTGGAGAAATTAAAGAAATCCAACTTTGTATATCTAGGGCCGCTGACTTTTCGCAACTTCTTCGCAAAGAATGACAAGCTCGGGCAGAGATCTGCTGAGTTCTGATTGACTGCCAACGCTTCAACCAGGAAGTGTTGTCAGCCTTCTTGGTACTCAGCTTCAGCCAAGTCCCCCAAAAAAACACTGAATAAAAGAAAAGGGGGCAGGGTGCGAATACCCTGACCCTCTAGCTCTGGTGCTGGGGTCCCAGAGGCACCCAACCAGGGGAAAAAAGCATTTTTGTTTAAATGCATGGCGAGTTTCTCGAAATATTTGTCAATATTGCGTAAATTAAAAAAACAAAATGCATGGTCTTCTGCGCTAGTTTTAATTGCAAACCCCCTGGTGGGCCAGATCCCAGGGGCATGCTGTTTTAATTGAAAATGGAGGGGGACGCACAGGCCTCCCGTCAAGGGCTTAAAAATGCCCCAGGGACCACCACTTTCCCGGGGCTAGAAATAAAAAAATTATATGGGGTGGCCGTGCGGTCCCATGGGTCCTGGGGACCACCACCTCCCTGGGGCTAAAATAAACAGTAAAGTATCTGGCCCATGCAGAACAAAGGAGGGGGGCCACACGGCCCTCCTCATGGACCCATTATTGACCTTTGTAGACCGCCCTCCTCAGGGCCGGCTCGTGCTATGTCCCGGGATGCCCACCCTATAAAACTGTAAAGGATACACGATGATTCTGCAGGAGCGTCAGGAATCCGAAGTATAATCCACAGCCTTCCCCTGCTGCCTACTACTCTATCAAGCACTAGAGCACAGGAGGCAAGCCAGGGGAAAACAGGGAAACAAAACAAGGAAAGGTTGGGGTAACAAGTGGGTGTTGAGGGTCTTCAGACTGGTCGTCTCAACCTTCGTGTGGACTTGGTAATCAGGAGAGACTGAAATGCAAAGAGTTATATTCTTCAATCTGAAGAGGACAATCACATTCCCAAGTTTATGACATAACCTTACATACCTAGATGTTTGTACATTGCTGTCCCTGAATGCATATGTGAAAACCTCTGGAAAGGGATATAACTGGAGCTGCAGTGAAGAAGACAATAACCTCATAAGTCTACGGACCCAATGTATACTTGTAGTAGTAAGGGACTAACAATATATCGTGCTCACTCTGTTCTATTGTCTTTGACAGCCTCGAAGCACACCCCAAAGGATATCCTGATTACAAGCATTTGATAGTCAATATTCTTGATGGTGAGAACAACATCTATGATGATCAAAACAAGGAGTCAGAACCAAAATACAGTGACACTTATAACAATATAATGTGCAGCGCGGAAATGCGCTGTTACCGTATTTCTGGAACATGAATCTGTATCCTACTCCTCACTGGTCCACGCAATAGTTCAAGTCCAAATGAGGTGAATAAACACCAGTACATACGAACCCCAAGGAATATGGTAAGATCAGGGAAAAGGAAAAGACCTAACTAGCTAAATAGAGTTCACCGGTAAACAACCCAGCCACCAGCGGAGCAAAACCCGGCTGGTAGCGGAGCAACCCGGTGAGGCAAGACAACGTGAGGGAGAATGTGTGCCCGGCCTGTCAGCGGAGTAAAACCCGGCTGACAAGCGGAGCGGAACACCAAGGAGGTCAAAAACAGAGGGAGGATGCCCGGCTCTTCAGCGGAGCAAAGCCCGGCTGAAAAGCGGAGCTGAAATGAGGCAAAGGGTATGGTAAGGGAATCTCGCCGGATGGCGGAGTAAAACCCGGCCGCCGGGCGAGACAAGAGAAATATTGCAATGCAGTTTGACTGCGTAGAGACACTGAACGTGTCGAATGTACACAAGCGCGGTGGGGTGGCAATGTGTAGAGGAGAGCGACGGCCGGGAAAGGCTCAGAACGAACCAAACAGAGCCGAGGACTCTCACAACGGAACAGACACCAAGACGAAGAGAAACCGGAAGTCAGGCACAGGAAGTCAGGCACCGGAACGGACCCAACGGAGCTAGACGCAAGAACGTGAAGCGTCGCTCCTTGGGTTAAGGACACCTAAGTAGTGCATGTTTAAAGGGCCAGCGCACTAGGAGGGGGCTTGGGGCATGACAAAAACCTTCTCCTGTGTTTCATTTAATAAACTATAATAGTGCTCATGTATAATACCAACCCAGGCCACCCAACGGGCTCCACACGACCCTGGTGATTTACTGACTTACCTCTTAGTTCACTATTGACATTGTTACCAGGGTGGGAGGAGGCATGAACGTTTCTACATTTATTTTTTAAAGCTATCCCTTTAAAAAAATGCTTCTTAATGTACTAATATCATCTGATGTACTAAGGTGAAACGCCTCTGCATGTTAATAAAATACACTTTTATGGAACTTGAAGGGGCTTTTATCATATTTTGTACATGTCTAATGCTAGATATCTTAAAAGTAAACGTGCTGCTAATGTTAGTGGTGCAGGACACCTTATTTCCTTTCTTTCTTTTGCTTTATTTTGGTTTAAAACCATTTATTTAACATCTTTCTGAATGTTAGTGTTCTCTTAAGAAGTTACAGCAGACCAGTGCTGTTGTACAGCAGACATATGAAGGCCAGGAGGACCGCCTGGGAAGGTCAGGAGGGCTGCCAGCGGCCCCCGGGCAGTACTTTGAGGATCACTGCTATAGAATCTGTACTACCAATATTATGAAAACTATTGTAGTCTAAGAATAACAAACATACTATTCCCACTCTAGTTTATGCAACAGTAGGGTAAGTGTTGGACTTCAGGAAGGGATATATTTTCTATTCCTACTCCAGTCAGTGCAACGGTAGGGAAAGCGCTAGACTTTGGAGTGTTTAAAGTTACTATTCTCACTCCAGTCTGTGCAACAGTAGAAAAAGTGTTGGACTTCGAAGGGGTTACATTTACTATTCTCACTCCAGTCTGTGCAAAAGTAGAAAAAGTGTTGGACTTCGAAGGGGTTAAATTTACTATTCTCACTCCAGTCTGTGCAACAGTAGAAAAAGTGTTAGACTTCGGAGGGGTTACATTTACTATTCTCACTCCAGTCTGTGCAACAGTAGAAAAAGTGTTAGACTTCGGAGGGGTTACATTTACTATTCTCACTCCAGTCTGTGCAACAGTAGAAAAAGTGTTGGACTTCGGAGGGGTTAAATTTACTATTCTCACTCCAGTCTGTGCAACAGTAGGGGGGGCTACGTTGACACATCTGGAAGCACAGCGCTACTTGGGAGATTTCTGTCATTCCGTCCCACTGGACAGCGCTGGAGAAACCTTATTTGCCACCCTGAAGTTCATCTTGGCACAGGGGGGAGCAGCTGTGGATCGGAGCCGCAGCCTTTCGGGACTATACGTCCCATAACCCTCTCTGGGACAATCACCCGCACATCTGCACTCCTAATCAAGGCTATTTAAGTGCCTCTGTGCTCTGCTGTACGGGGGCCGTGTTGACACTTTGGTCAGGCATCTAGGTGCTACTGGCGAGATTTCTGTTATTCTGTCCCACTGGATATTGCTGGAGGATGCATTTTCTGCCATCCTGAAGTTCCTCTTGGCACAGAGGGGAGCAGCTGTGGATTGTAGCCGCAGCTGCTTTGGGCTACACCTCCCATAGCCCCCTCTGGGACAATCACCTGCCCACCAAATCAAGGATATTTAAGTGCCTTGCAGCTCTGCTGCAAGGGCCGAGCATGGGCCAGGGGCGGGCCCGTATGCACCTGTCAGAGACCGGAGGAGGCTGGTTTGGGCCCACCATCTTGGTTCGCACACCTGGATTTGGACTTTGAGCTACGGGTGTAATAGTCCACAAGCATCTTGATTTCATATTGGAGTTGTTTGGGGTTTCACCTTTATAGAATCGGTGATCATAGTCATACTTCAGATTATTACATGGTGGCTTTTGTGATGTATCGCTAGCTGCTAAGGGTGTGACCACAAGAGCTCCCATAAGTCAGCAAATTGCACACTTAAAGAGATTGAACTCCTAACAGAGGAGATCGAGTCTTCCATTAGTACAGATGGATGTATGACGGTACAACGCGTACCGTTACAACGCGTACCTTTATGATGCAGGTTTAACAACGCAAGTCGTTATAACGACTTAAGTTGGGGGGCGCTGGATAGTGAATAGTTTAATTTATTATTCCAACTCCAGTCCCCGTGGATAGTAGGGAAGGTGTTGGATAGTAAATTAAACTATCCCCTATCCAACAGCACCCTCCAGCGAAAGTCGTTGTAACGACTTTCGTTGTAAATCCTGCGTTGTAACGGTACCGCGTTGTAACGGTTCCGCTGTAAAGGATGTTTCCCGTACAAACACACCCACACAAGTGGAATCGAGGGCAGATCCAAAAATAAAGATCCCGTCAAGATCCCAGTAAATTGGGAAGCCACATCTAAGAAGAAATGTACTCAGCTTTCACAAGCAACTAAAGTATTATCCGAAGGCAAGAAAGATGTCCCATTAATTTCGAATTTCTTTAAAAGGCCAGCCTAAAAAAAGACTTAGCAGTGAACCAACCTCAGGCCCTGATTCTCGTATTGTAGATTTAGTTTGTGATCTATCTACACAACACATGCCTGCTCACTTCTATTCCAATGCTTGCAGTGGTTGTTTCCTTGCCTTGGCGTAGAAGGCACAGACCTATCCACTGTCAGAGACCAATGAAGACTCTGACTTAGCAAGAACTCCCACGCACAGCACCCGGGGTGATACCGCTAACCTTTTCCAGCAAATAGCAATTCTTAGAAATTAAGGGGGGACCTTAAGGCAATGGTGCATGCCTATTCAATTTCTTAAACCAGCTTAGCACCAGCAAAGCCAATGTTGTAGATAAAAGTTCTCTTATTACACACAACCAGGACCAACAGCTTCCGAATAAGGAAGTAACAGCCTGATTCATGAAGCGAAATAGCGCCCGCAATGGCTGCGAAAACGCAATTGCGGGTGCAAAACACGGAATCGGCATTCAAGTACGAAATAGCGAAATCGCTAAAAAATAATAGCGATCGGAATAGCGATTACGCTGTAATAGTCGCAGACTCCGGGAAGTCGAGCATTAGCGATACTGAAATAGCGACCAACCACGGATTCTGCGAAATGAATAGCGAAACGCAATATTGTCTCAATCGGCATTCATGAAAGAAATACATTAGCGAAAAAGCGCTAAATCGCACGTTTGCGCGGCGCAATTTAAGGACAACTCAAAGCAGGTGGTAACCATAAAAGCCATGATTAACCAAAATTTGAAAAACTGTTAGCCAATCACCAACAGGTCCAGGCCTGACCAATCACACATAAGGACATTCAGCAGCAGCATTAGGCGTTCCACAATGCCTGGGATGTACATGGTGGTGAGGCGGCGAAGGCTACAGCGAGCAGCACGGAGGAGACGCATGAGGCAGGCAAGGATTTACCAGCAGCGGGTCACCTTGCTGGGGCAAACCAGAGAACAGATTTATGCTAAATACAGGCTGAATGGGGAAATGATCACCTGGCTGATACAAGAACTCGACCCCATCATGCAGCACCCAACAAGGCGAAACAATTCTGTGCCCACACATGTGCAGGTATTGTGCAGCCTGCACCTCCTGGCCTCCGGCAGTTTCCAGGGCATAGTAGCCGCTGCTGGGGGGATATCCCAGCCCACCATGTCACGCTGCCTCCACACTTTTGTTGACGCCATGCTCAGCCAGCTCCACCGGCACATCACATTTCCCACGAGCCAACAGGAATTGGACCTCACAAAACTACAATTTTATAATGTTGCCCATTTTCCCCATGTCCTCGGCTGCATAGACTGTACCCACGTCGCCATCTGCCCACCAGCTGGCACGGAGTATATGTACCGCAACAGGAAGTCGTACCACTCCCTCAACATACAGATGGTCTGCAATGCCAAGACCATCATCACTGACATTGTGGCCCAGTACCCAGGGAGTACCCATGACTCCTTTATCTTCAGGCACAGCGGACTCCACACACAACTGATCAGGGGAGAGTTTGGGGAAGGACACCTACTTGGTAAGTACACTTTGTCGACAATGTCACATTGCTATGAAGTAACTGCGCTGCACAGGCAATCAACATCTGCTCCTCTCATTCAGGTGACAGTGGCTACGCCCTACGGGAATACCTCCTGACCCCTTACCTCAACCCTGCCACACCTCAGCAACGCCGCTACAATGTTGCGCACATCCGGACAAGGAACTGTATTGAAAGGACATTTGGCCTGCTCAAGAGCAGGTTCCGTATACTGCACAAGACAGGTGGGGCCATGTATTACAGTCCTGCAGCGTGCTGCCGCATTGTGGCTGTCTGTGCAATGCTTCATAACATTGCAACCAAGCGCCGGATACCAGTTGACATCTCAGGCAGTGAATCTGAGGGGGACGACCGGCCACCAGCACATGCGCACCATGCACGCGGGGAGAACCCAGCTGAAGGCCACAGACGTCGCAACCACATCACAGCGAACAATTTCTAGGCCACCCCCTTCCCCCACCCCACATATCACAATTGCATGCAAACTGTAATGATTACACAAGGCGAATGTGTGCAGCAAAATAAATGTATTTGTTTGAATCACAAGAAAAAAGGGTCATGGTAACAACTATTTACAAAATGCAGTATTCCTGCATACTGCATGTGAATGTTCATGGCAGGCTTAGCTTCAGCCTGCGCCTGTGTCCCTGACACAATAATGTCATTGGCGCCTCCGGCGCAGAATTCCCAGGCGCCTTTGAGGCTCTTCCTCATCCTGGGCAGCTGTACCAGGCGTAGCCCTGGTGCTGCGCCTAGGTGGGGGGGCCTGCGTGGCAGAGTGGCTGCTCACACTGGAGGCACCCTCACTCGCATCGTCTCCCCCCACAATGGCCGGAAGCACAGGTGGATGCAGTGCGGTAACGGCGGTGGTCAAGTGCTCCAGCACCCGGGTAATGTCCTCGCAGCACTGGACCAGTTGGTGCTGCTGGGTCAACGAGCGCCGCGACAGCTGGGTGGTGGCATTTGCTGCCACATAATTTGAGCGACTATAGGTGGACAGCCGGCTCAACAGCTGGTGGTGGCGCCTGCTTGCAACACTGCGGTGCTTCACCAGCGCTGCAGTATTGTCCTCCATTGCCGCCGTCATGCGGTCCATGGCCGCCGTCATGCGGTCCATCCGCTCGCCGACTCCCGCCACATTGCGGCCGATCTTATGCAGCTGGAGCTGGATGGCTCCTTGCTGCTGCGACTGGCGCTGGTGTATTCGGAGCATGCGCCGCTCCACGCTCATGCAGGCATGGAGATGCCCATTGCCCCTCCTGCTGTTAGGCCGCTGTGTTGCGGATGTGGCTGGCCCAGATCTTGTTGGACGTGCTGCAGGTGGTGTAGCAGCTGGTGTTGCAGGTGCGGCAGGCACTGGAGGCACATTGGTGGGGGCCCTGGCCTTGGCAGCCGGTGGGCCTGCAGATGTTGCAGCAAGTACGGTGGGGGGCCTGGACTTGGCAGCCGGTGGGCCTGCAGATGTAGCAGCAGGTAAGGTGGGGGCCCTGGCCTTGGCAGCCGGTGGGCCTGCAGATGTTGCAGCAGGTACGGTGGGGGGCCTGGCTGCTGGTGTTGGCGCAGCGGCAGGGGCTGGTGGCTGGGTATCGGGTGGGGATTCCTCCTCCTGGGCCTCCTCATCAATCAGCAGCCTCTCGCTGTCACTGCTATCATCCGCACCTGTGAGGGTAAGTGGATACTCATTAGGTGCATGTGACTGTCAGAGGTGCAGATGTTACATGCATGCTGGGTGTCATTCCCTGGATGGCTGTGGAATTGCGCACTTTGGAACCTTTCTGGCCGCATTGTGGTACTACTACATTGTGGACATACTACGTCTCCCACAATGCTTCAGGGCATTTCCTGATGCACTACATAGGCATGACTAAGGGCCATTGAGTGAGCCTATTTGGTCAGGGACGGTCATAGGGGACAGGGTCGCAGTCGCATGCCACTTACCTTGGGTGTCTTGGGTGGGGCGGGAGGAGTCCAGAGGGGTCACGCCAACACACGCCTCCCTCTCCAAGGTGTCCTCTACCTGGTCCTCCAGGGGGGTGTTGGGTGGGACAGTCGGTCCACCACCTCCAGTGCCTGATGCCTCACCAAGGCGCTCCGCCACCCTCTCCTTGGCACGCCCTCGGAGGTCGTACCAGCGCTTTTTCAGCTCCTCCAACGACCTGTCCGCAACGCCCACAGAGTTGACGCTGGAGGCAATCCCCACCCAGATCCTCCTCTTCTCCTGCTCTGGGACCCTCCGGGAGTTGGCACCAAACAGCTGGTCGTGGTTGGCCACCACCCCTTCTATAAGGTTCTCCAGCTCCTGCTCCGAGAACTTTAGTTTGCGCTTGCGGCCAGCGCTGTTGCTGGGGCCTGGCTGAGGTTCGTCGGACATGGCGGTCGCAATTTCGGCGGGTTCGGGAGTCGCTAACGGCGGTTTAGCGGCAGCTTTCCGTCGTGAACACTCGACTGATAGCGTCACTGTGGTGTTTGGGGGGGCAGCTTTCCGTCGTGAACACTCGACTGATAGCGTCACTGTGGTGTTTGGGGGTGGGATTTGGCTGCTTCCTGGTTGTGATGTCATCACGGTGCTCGGAATGCGTCTTCCCGTTTTCCAGATCCCGCGAGAATGCGACTCGCATTCCCGATCGCACGGGATTACGAGTCGCTATCCCGTGCGATCGGGATTGCGAGTCGCAATCCCGATCGCAGGTAGCCGGAAATAGCGATTTTTCTGCGTTTTTTGTAGGTCGCTAACGGCTTTAGCGCCCGCGTGCGAGTCGCTATTTTTTCCCCGAAAAGTACATGAATGCCGTTTTGCGTTTCCTCAATAGCGAGTCGCTATTAATCGCTATTAGGGACACGCAAAACGGCCCGTACATGAATCAGGCTGTAAGACCCCACAATTCCCGCAATTTGGCAATTTGGCATTACCAAAAGACCCCTCAAGAGGGACTGAGGGTGGGGAATTGACAATAAGAGAGGATATTCTAGGAGCCAAAAGACACACACAAGCTGGCACCAATTTTGATAGAATTGAGTTAACCCTTGTAAATAGTGAGTTAGTCGATAATCTAGTGGCCTTTGACATGCGCACTTGTTCACTGTTTAAAACAGATATCCGCCTCAAATATAGGTATCCCAAGCACAGCCGCTGCATGGACCAGGTCAATTTCCCCAACCATCACCATGGTGAATTGCCTACTTGGACGGTAGATTGACAACCATTTTCAATTCGTTCACACATGGGGAATAGTCCAAATCTGGACAACGGAGATCCGGGAATGTCTAACGTTCACGCGAATATCCCTAGTGTTTTTATCACTAACACTCTTTTTGTTGAGTCAAATAGACGACTGCATGGATCTGTATTAGATGGCTCCATAGGTCCTTTAACCCCCCTCAGTAATTGCTCTAACCCGTACGTCCTGGAATGTTGCAGGGCCTAAATCAAAAATCGTACTTCCTGGCTGGAACAATTTTATTGAGCTATATGATATTTGCCTCCTCCAAGACACATGGTGTATGGATCCTGTTTTCAAATCTGGGTACCTAAATTATTCCAATCCTGCCATATGCTTTTCTGTTGGGAGACCCTCAGGAGGATTAAAAACATGGGTTAGATCTGACTTGGATTGGACAATCAAAAGGCCACCCATTGACTGTCCCAATATCTTAGCCATTCGGTTAGTGACAGTGATGTAAATAAATGTAGATGGATCACAGGATACTTCTGGATAAGTTACAAGATAGGTTTATTAAGACACAGCAGAGCAGGACACCTCGCCAGCTGACCAGACCATCAACTGACAAGTGTGGAACCTTCAAGTACAAAGTAGAATGCACATAGGTATACTGGGAGGCTTAAGAGGTGTGAACATAGAGAAAGGTCTAATGACCAAGGGTGGCCATGTTGCAAGGAGTATAAGTTTTCTACAGACAGACAATGGGAGAACCACTGAAGTTTTTATAGTTTATACTAGATGTGTTGTGGGAGGATTAAGTTCTAAAACTATCATGACCCTTGAGTATCTGGAGGCACATCACAATAACTCAGGTTTGATAATAGTGGGAGACTTTAACACCAGTTACAAGCCCTTAGACAATGACATTATTCAGATCGAAGAGGAGGACGAGGCATGGGGTATTCCGCTGCTTGACCTCCCCCCATACAAAGATGGGCAGAGGCTACTTTACAGCTGAAGGCATATTTTCTAGGCTTTGGCTTAAGATCTATAAATGGTAAAACCAAATCTGACAGGAAAGGGACTAATATCTATAGCAATTCCATCCATTCTAGTCGCATAGATTACATCTTCATGGATTTACATCTATTTATTTATTTATTTATTTTTGCAACTTGTTAAGCGCGAACGAATACCCGTAGGCGTCTCAGCGCTAGATAATAATCTATGGCCTTCTCTTATAGATATGGTGGTAATAGAAAGGGTAGAAAGTGACCATGACCTGATGTGTCCCTTTGTGGATTCTCTCTGCCCTAAGCTGAGAAATGAGCAATACATACCAGCTTGTTCTAGGGACATAAACCCTACAAAATTATATATGCAACAAATCAAATGGTCACAGGGTGTGGAGCCCCAGAAGTCCTCCTGAAAAATAGTGAAGACCTGCAAAACTGTCTATTGGAATTGTCCAAAAGATCCATTTCTGCACCGTGTAGTGAGATGACAATTGACTTTCTTAATACATTTTTAAACAAAATGTTGTCTCATTTTACCATTTCCACAAACAGCTCTAGAAGGGGCCTCCATAGAGGTAATAGTTGGTTTAATAAGGAGTGCAGATCCTTGTGTAGATACTACGGCGACACAACCTACGAAAGACCCCGCACCTCTCCTGCCCACAAGACCAAGAACACCCTGCAACCGCCCCATTGTATCCTGCTCAACACCCTCTCACTCTGCAAACATGTCATGGAAGTCTGGGACACCATTACCACCCTCTCCACTGACATCTCCTTCATTTCTGAAACATGTTTCAAGCCCTCTATGAGCCCCAACATCAGACCGCCACTCCCAAAGACTACAAGATGATACAGTGAGATTGTGCCAACAAACAAGGTGGTACAAAAGGGGGTGGTGATGGACGGAGCATCTTATCTTATCTTATCTTAAGCAAAATGTATAAAGCGCACTGACACCATAAGCATCTGAACCAATCAAACACTCACAGCCAGTCAAAAGATCTGGGTTTGATCCATCACCGTTCTGTAGCCCACTGTGCCACCCCAGGTCAGACATGGCTATATGCAAATCAGTCTGACCCTGTGCCTCATGGGAACCGTCCAGCCCGAACTGCCAAGCCTGGACCGGAAACAAGCTTCCGAGGACCGGTTTCTGGCATTACAGCCGTCTTCAGCCAGGCTTGCTTGAATCCAGTGGCAAAGTGAGCAAGGGACTCACGTCTGAGCATACCCTGCCAACTTATGGCGAACAAAGCGGTACAAAAGGGGGTGGTGATGGACGGAGCATCTGAACCAATCAAACACTCACACCCAGTCAAAAGATCTGGTGGAGGCATCTCCATCATCTGCAAGGAAACCTTCATATGCACCGTCATCAACGACAACCCCATGCCTCTCATGGAATACCACAATTTCCTACTTCAAACTTACGTGAAGACCACGATAAAAGACACCCTTGCCTACAAACCCACGGGTCCCATAGCAGCATTCTGCGATGCCATCCCCAACCTCATGCCCCCGTAGCAATCGACTTTCACCACAACGTCCTACTCGACGACCTCAACTTCCACATTGATTACCCCAACGACACCTACTCCATCGCCCTCCTGGATAACCTGAACAACATCGGCCTCACCCAACTGGTCCCCAAACCCATGCACAAAGCCGGACATACACTCAACCCCATTTTCACCTCCAGTGACAGAATCAAATTCAGCCACACCACACACTGACCACTCCATCGTACACTTCACCATCACTGATGCCCAGCACACCATCATCAGGCATCAGATGTCCTCCCACCGCAGATGGAGCAATGTCACCGAAACTCAGTAGTCACTGGCCTTCACCACCTCCCAGCCCGAGTCATCAACAGACCTTGACCAGGCCATCCAGAACTTCGCTGCCTGGATCACTCACAGAGTCGCCCCACTGAAACCGAAAAACTCTAACAATAGCTCCAAACATGCCAGCTGGTACACCCCAGAACTCAGGAACACAAGTGCAACTGCCACCAACTGGAGAAACACTGGTACATCACTGAACACCCTGCCGACAGAGCAGCTCACAAAACAGCACTCAGCAAACATCCCCAGCACAACAAGAAAGCTAAAAAAGCAGCCATTACCACCCGCATCGACTCCTTATCCAACCACACAAAGTAACTCTTGAATTTAGTCAAAGTATTCCTCAACCCAACAGCCATAAAGAACACTATCCTCCCCTTCCAAGAACTCTGCGACACCCTCTTAGACTACTTCCACAGCAAGATTACCAACCAATTTTAACCTGACCACCTCTGCCATCATGTCTTCCATCCACTCTGGGGCACCTACTGCCCCCTGACCCCACCACTTATACAACCCAACATTGCAACAAACCCAATCAGCCCACAACTCACCAACATCCTCAACACATCCATCTCCACAGTAACCTTCCTGCACAGATGGAAACATGCAGACATCAGATCCCTCCTAAAGAAAGACTCTGCCGATCCCAGCAATCTCAAAGATTATCGTCCTATCTCCCTGCTCCTCTACCCAGCCAAAGTCCTTTTTAAAGTCATCAACCAGGAGCGTACCGAATTCCTGGAACATAACCACCTACTGGACGCCTCACAGTCAGAATTCTGTGCCAACAACAGCACTGAGACCATGGTGATTGTCGCCACAGACGACGTCAGAAATCTCCAAACTGCTGAGAAACTGTGGCCCTGATCCTCCTGAAACTCTCAGTGGTGTTTGACACCGTCCCCCACAACACCCTCATCAACAGACTGTACAACATAGGCCTACAGCAAGATGCCCTCAAGTGGATCACCTCCTTCCTTACCGGACCCACAACGAGCATCCTACTGCTTCCCCTCACCTCTGCATCCAAAGACATCATATCAGCGTACCTGAAGGATGAAACCCTCAGACCCACCCTGTTCAACATCTGCATGGCCCTTCTCACAGATGTCATCCGATCCCACCGACTCAAAATAATCTCCTACGCAGACAACACCCAACTGATCCTCTCGCTCACCAAGGACTCCTTCAATGCCAAAACCAACTTCTGCAAATGCCATGACCAACGTAGCCAAATGGATGTGAGACAACTGCCCTAAACTCACCACTGGGACTGATCTTTGGAAAAAACACCTCGGCATGGGACCACAGCTGGTGCCCTGCAGAACTTGGATCTACATCACACCAACCGACCTTGCACGCAGCTTGGCATCAAACTGACCATGAAAGGACAAGTCAATGCACTTGCCTCCTTCTGCTTCCACACATTTTGCCTGTGCTATAGAATCTTCAGATGGATTCAAACCAACACCAGAAAGATCGTCACTCCGGCTCTCGTCACCAGACGCCTCAACTACGTGAACATCCTGTATGCCGGCATCCCCACCCAGCTCCTCAGGAGACTCCAGACCATACAGAACGCTACAGCCAGACTCATCCTGGACCTCCCCAAATGAACCCACATCTCCTCCCATCTGAGAGATCTCCACAGGCTCCTCCTCCAGAAGAGACACCAGTTCAAGTTCCTCACGCATGCCTACAAAGCTTTCCACGATCTAGGACCGGCCTACATCAACCATCGACAGGACTTCCACCAACCCGCAAGACACTTGTGCTCCTCTTCACTCGCTCCCACACACACCCCGCACCAGTCGCAGCTGCAGCGGTGGCCGCCCCTTCTCCTACATCACTGCCAAGACCTGGAATGACCTTTCCTTCCAGCTCCGTACAGCACCCTGCGCTGGCAGACTTCAGAAAAGAGACTCAAGACCTGGCTCTCCGACAGATCTCCCAGATACCCCTTGGGGTGACAGTGTAGCGCTTTACAAAAGCTGTTGATTGATTGATTGGCTGGTCATCTGTGGGGGAGACAATATCACTGAAAGTAAGCTTTTGTTTTCAATTCTCTCAAGTGTTCACTGAACACGTTTTAGGTCTGGCTGAACTGAGCACTCTCTTCTTTTACACAAAGGCTTCAATGTGGACTTGTGACTGGCTCTTGGTGATAAATGAAAGCGTCATGCATCACGTGTGCAGTAAAAGTAGTGCATCGTTATTAGAGCACATTTGCTTCAGCCATTGAGACCTGGTGCAAAGGATCCATGGGAAAACTTTAACAACTTTCTTACATCTTTAAGAAGTACAAAAATTCAAAACTTAAACAATTTTAACATAGTGATGTGTGCTCATTTTTTTCTATGTCTTCTCTTACATTACTTACCTGATAATGTTTTCGATGAGCGCTTTGGTTCTTAGCGTCACACCGGGTTGCAGGCTAGGCATTGTCTTGCCTCGGTTTCCATCTGGTTCAAGCTTCGAACCAGCTCGGTCTCCCTATAAAACGTCTTTTTTTCACATCTTTGTTTCCTAAGACCTGTCATTGTTTGACTTTGATTTAATTTGCAAAGCGCGACATATGCCCGAGGGCGTCTTGGCGCTGCCTGCAAACTTGAAAAAGAAACAAAGCGACTCTACAGCAAGAAAGTAAAAAGCCAGGTCTTAAGAAGCTTTCTAAATGCACAAAAATTGGAGGAGTGCCTCAGAAAAATTGGCATTTGATTCCAAAGGCGAGATGTAGCATGAGAAAAACTTCTCCCACCCCATGAGAAAGTCCTAGAGACCAACAGGGTCTTTGAGGTAAGCAAGCATAGGGACCTGTTCGGGGTGTAACAATAAAGTTTTTCCTGAGATATTCGGGGCCTCTAGAATGTACTGTTTTATGAGTGATACAAAGAGCTTTAAAATATATTCTTTTTTTAACTGGTTAACGTTTTAACCGTTCACGTGCTGCTTCTCACAGAAGTCCAACTACTAAGATTATAATAAACCCTCCTCCTTACCTTTGCCCAGAGCAGATTTCCCGCTGAAGAACTGCCAGTAGGTCTTGCCATTGGTGGTCCCAGAGAGGTGGTTGATGGTTGTAACAAAAGGGCCCCATGACGTCGTTTCAGTCTGGAAACTGAGAAGAGGAAGGTAAGGTTAGTGGCCACAGACTAGGCACCAGCCTGGAGGAGGCACTGAGTCAGATCACCCATAGCAGCAACATTTACTACTCAGAGGTAGAGAGGCTAGGGCTTGAGAGCAAAGACCAACATGGGCATCTGCAACAGACTTCATGTGTGGTGGCTGCGTGGTCTGCGATAGAATACATGTGTGGTGGCTCCGTCGCCTGCGATAGAATACATGTGTGGTGGCTCCGTGGTCTGCGATAGAATACATGTGTGGTGGCTGCGTGGTCTGCAACAGAATACATGTGTGGTGGCTCCGTGGTCTGCGATAGAATACATGTGTGGTGGCTCCGTGGTCTGCGATAGAATACATGTGTGGTGGCTCCGTGGTCTGCGATAGAATACATGTGTGGTGGCAGCGTGGTCTGCAACAGAATACATATGTGGTGGCTCCGTGGTCTGCGAGAGAATACATGTGCGGTGGCTGCGTGGTCTGCAACAGAATACATGTGTGGTGGCTGCGTGGTCTGCAACAGAATACATGTGTGGTGGCAGCGTGGTCTGCAACAGAATACATGTGTGGTGGCAGCGTGGTCTGCAACAGAATACATGTGTGGTGGCTCCGTGGTCTGCGATAGAATACATGTGTGGTGGCAGCATGGTTTGCGATAGAATACATATGTGGTGGCAGCGTGGTCTGCGATAGAATACATGTGTGGTGGCTGCGTGATCTGCACCAGAATACATGTGCAGTGGCTGCATGGTCTGCACCAGAATACATGTCTGGTGGCAGCGTGATCTGCACCAGAATACATGTGCGGTGGCTGCGTGATCCGCACCAGAATACATGTGCGGTGGTTGCGTGATCTGCACCAGTATACATGTGTGGTGGCTGTGTGGTCTGCAACAGAATACATGTGTGGTGGCTGTGTGGTTAATGACAGAATACATGTGTGGTGACTGCGTGGTCTGCAACAGAATACGTGTGTGGTGGCTGCGTGCTCTGCAACAGAATACATGTGTGGTGGCTGTGTGCTCTGCAACAGAAAACATGTGTGGTGGCTGCGTGGTCTCCAACAGAATACATGTGTGGTGCCTGTGTGGTCTGTGACAGAATACTTGTGTGGTGTCTGTGTGGTCTGTTTATGCAAAAGCAAACCAGGCTGTTCCTATAAAAAGATAAGAAAAGTTAAGCGTAGGACAGTGGTCACAAGGAGGGGTAAGGTAGTGCTCAATGGAGTGCTACCCTGGGTATCCAATATGTTGGTATTAATGGCCTCACACACCCTTGCGAGTGTCATGCTTCATCATTGGCGGTTGCTCCTCGTCGGGCATGCGGTGCAATGCCCAACGGGCTCACCTCGTAGAGGGGCTCTTTAGCTGAGATCTTTTTACCAACTGCCTATGGGTGAAGTGCGAGTGAGGGGCCAAAGGAAAGCGGATAGTGTACATAAGTGGGTTAAAACGTGACACAAGGTACCGGAGAGCAATTTATTCTGGTGGTCCCTTGTCACAAGTAAAAACAGTGAGTAGCCTATGATCGCCTGGAAAAATTTAGGACTCCACGTGACGATTCGGAACTACAGTATATATTGTGTGGTCAACATGTTTCTCGCCAATGCACATTGGCGGCGATTCTTCAGGACCTAGTGTTTACATCTATCTAATATAAGACATGACCTAATTAAGTATCAGTTCAAAAAGGTTGTACTACCTGTATGGGACAGTTCTTGCCTATAGGTCAAGGTGTCAGGGTGTCAACAGTGCCCGGTAGGAATTACGTCAAGGGAAAGAACCATAGGGGTTTAAGGTTCTTAAAGCCTTGGTGAGCGCATGGTCTGCCTACCCATCTCTACCGGGCTCCGGATAGTCTGTGTGGTCTGTGACAGAATACATGTGTGGTGGATACATGGTCTTCAACAGAATACATGTGTGGTGGCTGCGTGGTCTGCAACAGAATACATGTGTGGTGGCTCCGTGGTCTGCGATAGAATACATGTGTGGTGCCTGTGTGGTCTGTGACAGAATACTTGTGTGGTGTCTGTGTGGTCTGTGACAGAATACATGTGTGGTGGATACATGGTCTTCAACAGAATACATGCGTGGTGGCAGCGTGGTCTGCAACAGAATACATGTGTGGTGGCTCCGTGGTCTGTGATAGAATACATGTGTGGTGGCTCCGTGGTCTGTGATAGAATACATGTGTGGTGGCAGCGTGGTCTGCGATAGAATACATGTGTGGTGGCTCCATGGTCTGTGATAGAATACATGTGTGGTGGCTCCATGGTCTGTGATAGAATACATGTGTGGTGGCAGCGTGGTCTGCGATAGAATACATGTGTGGTGGCTCCGTGGTCTGTGATAGAATACATGTGTGGTGGCTGCGTGGTCTGCGATAGAATACATGTGTGGTGGCTGTGTGGTCTGTGATAGAATACATGTGTGGTGGCTGCGTGGTCTGCGATAGAATACATGTGTGATGACTGCGTGGTCTGCAACAGAATACATGTGTGGTGCCTGTGTGGTCTGTGACAGAATACTTGTGTGGTGCCTGTGTGGTCTGTGACAGAATACTTGTGTGGTGCCTGTGTGGTCAGTGACAGAATACATGTGTGGTGGATACATGGTCTGCAACAGAATACATGTGTGGTGGATGCGTGGTCTGTAACAGAATACATGTGTGGTGGCTGCTTGGTCTGCAACAGAATACATGTGTGGTGGCGGCGTGGTCTACCACAGAATAGATGTGTGGTGGCTGCGTGATCTGCAACAGGATAAGTGCGTGTTGCCTGTCTGGTCTGCGACAGAAAATATGTGTGGTGTTTGTGTGGTCGGTGACAGAATACATGTGTGTGGTGCCTGTGTGGTCTGTGATAGAATACATGTGTGGTGCCTGTGTGGTCTTTGGCAGAATACGTGTGGTGGCTGCATGGTCTGCAACAGAATACATGTGTGGTGGCTGCGTGGTCTGCAACAGAATATGTGTGGTGGCTGGGTGATCTGCAACAGGATGTGTGTTGTGGCAGCGTGGTCTTCAACAGAAGAAGTGTGTGGTGCTAGCTTGGTCTGCGACAGGATACATGTGTGGTGACTGCATGGTCTGCGACAGAATACATATGTGGTGCCTGTGTGGTCTGTGACAGAATATATGTGCGGTGCCTGTGTGGTCTGTGACAGAATACATGTGTGGTGCCTGTGTGGTCTGTGACAGAATACATGTGTTGTGCCTGTGTGGTCTGTGACAGAATATGTGTGGTGGCTGCATGGTCTACAACAGAATACATGTGTGGTGGCTGCGTGATCTACAACAGAATACATGTGTGGTAGCTCTGTGGTCTGCAACAGAATACATATGTGGTGCCTGTGTGGTCTGTGACAGAATATATGTGCGGTGCCTGTGTGGTCTGTGACAGAATACATGTGTGGTGCCTGTGTGGTCTGTGACAGAATACATGTGTTGTGCCTGTGTGGTCTGTGACACAATACGTGTGGTGGCTGCGTGGTCTACAACAGAATACGTGTGTGGTGACTGCGTGATCTACAACAGAATAAATGTGTGGTGGCTCCGTGGTCTGCAACCGAATGCATGTGTGGTGGCTGCGTGGTCTGCAACAGAATACATGTGTGGTGGCAGCGTGGTCTGCAACAGAATGCATGTGTGGTGGCAGCGTGGTCTGCAACAGAATACATGTGTGGTGGCTCCGTGGTCTGCAGCAGAATACATGTGTGGTGGCTGCGTGGTCTACGACAGAATACATGTGTGGTGGCTGCGTGGTCTAAGACAGAATACATGTGTGGTGGCTCCGTGGTCTGCAACAGAATACATGGGTGGTGGCAGCGTGATCTGCAACAGAATACATGTCTGGTGCACGACGAAGAATAAAGAAGTGTGTTACAGAGCTCCGTGTGTGGCATGGTCATTTGCGTGCTCCAGAGCTGGGGTGGATGCTACAGCAGTCACCTGAATAAATGATGTTGTCAGATTCCAAAGGAGAATCCATCTTTAGAGAAAGAGCAGTGGAAGCAAAAGACCCTTAGCGAGAACAAGCACAAGCAAAGCCAGCCACAGCCTCCTCTGCAGTCCATCCAGCTCAACCACCAGAAGA